>NC_089749.1:38874569-38884569 GCF_040412425.1 Macrobrachium rosenbergii | reverse complement strand
ATATATATATATATATATATATATATATATATATATATGACATATATATATTTTTAACACATCTTTGGGGCACAAAGTGTTATAAATAAAGTATTGGTATATATTGCTTCATTTTTAACTTTCTCATGGCTTCATAATCAACAAAATCATATATAATTTCTTATATATATATGTATATATATATATATATATATATATATATATATATATATATATATATATATATATATATATATATATATATATATATATATATATATATATATATATATATACATATATATATATATATATATATATATATATATATATATATATATATATATATATATATATATATATATATATATATATATATATATATATATTTAGAGAAGGGGGAGAGAGTCACTTTTATATTCTTAAATATTAAGAAACAAAAGGGATTTTGACAAAGGAAAAATCTATTTCTGAGGAAGGTCCCGTGTCACCCGGTGAAATTCCATTATAGCACGAATTTCTAGGTATAATATGCTAGATATACCAGAGAAAAAGAGCTTTCAGGAAAGCTGGGGTTACTACCCCCCAGATCGAGCGTCTTCTCTAGGGAAGACGTCGGGTATATCGAAGGGTGAGTGAAAGATCACTACCACAGAGCCTTACTCGAAAGATCTCTCCCTACCAAAATCCCCAGAACAGAGCGGTGAGCCGTTACAGCCCCTACACCCAAACACCCGCCAGCTCGGCGACACCAGCGCCACCTACCTCATTCCATGCTAGCACTAACCCCAGACTTGGCATGTGCAAGTAGGGGGGGGGAGCAATAGGTGAGTCAGGGAGGGTCACCAGACACAGGACCTTCCTCAGAAATAGATTTTTCCTTTGTCAAAATCCCTTTTCTGAGTCCAGTCCCGTGTCAGCCGGTGAAATAGTGATAGAGAATCATGCCAAGGCTGCAAACTACGAGGAAACAAGGTAATCTGAAGAAAAAAACATAAATTACGAAAACAGTTTTAATCAGGGAATCTCTTACATGTAGCAAGAACACTAAACCTAAGGCACATCAAAGACTTAATATTACGAAAAGTGGGGAAGTCCCCGGCACGACGGGGAAGAGGCCCCAAAAATACTTAATACTACTAAAGCATAACGACATATGAAATTTGCATAGGTTAAATGCATATACAATCTTAAAGCTACACACGTAAACTTAAGCTAAACACGTAAGAGACAAAATCAATGGGAAATAAAATATACAGTACATATACATATATCTGGGGTACATGGAGCAAAATAAAAACTGCCCAGTACCCCACAAGAAAAAACAATCATAACATGTCAGATTACAGTTTCCACTCAACAGAGACAAGATACATCAATATGAGGAGCCAGGCAGTGAGGCATGATCAACCAGGAGGATAAGCAGAGAAGTAAATGAGGCAGGCGGGCGGGGGGAAAGGATAGGATAAGGATATGATTAGTTAAGGTGGGGAGATGACACTTCCCACAGCTATTGTAGAAAATTTCAGGGCTTCGAGCGATTTTAAATAGTGGCGTTTAAACACTAGAGGTGATTTCCAACCCGTATATTTAGATAGTTCTGAGAAGTCCATATTATGAAAGTAATTAATGGAAGTAGCAACTGCTCGAATATCATGAACCTTAGGAACTGAATCTGGGTTGGCCTGTTTAATAAAATACAGAATTTGTTGTCTTATAGCATTCAGTGAAAGAGTACCACCTTTCTCCCTGATAAAAAGAGGACCCGACTTACTCTGTGGAGTTCTTAAAAGGTAAGATTTAAGTGTATAAACTGGACATAAAGACTGGTCTTGTGGAAGGGGCACCACCTTCCAAGGAGACCACCTGTCTTGTGGGTCTTCGTTTTTGGCTAAGAATCTAGGGTCAGGGGAAAGGAGGACCTCTCCGGAAGGGAGGAAGTTCACAAAATTATCACCTCTAGTGAGAGCCGATAGCTCTGAGATTCTAGCACCTGAAGCCAAGCTAATCAGAAATAAAGTCTTCCTTAACAGATCCTGATAAGAGCATTGAAAGTTGTCCATCTCTGATGCTAACTTAAGGACGTCATTGAGAAACCACGTAACAGAATGTGGGCGTGATACGGGTCTCAGACGAGCGCATGCTCTGGGGATAGATGAAAAATAGGAATCTGTAAGGTCGATTTTAAAGTCGATAGAAATACTTTCTTCAGGGCTGACTTGACTGTGGTAATAGTGGCCGGAGCAAGGCCTTTCTCAAACAGTGACCTAAAGAAAGAAACTCCTAAATTAGTCGTCATGATTTTGGCTTCAGATGCTTTCAGGAAGGAGGCTAACTTTTTGATTGCTGAGTCATACTGTCTAAGAGTAGAATCTCTTTTATCTGATTCTAGAAACAGAGTGTTGACAGGGTCAATGTTTGCTCCTTTTGGGCTGCGAATTTTATAAAGTCCATAAAACTAGGGCATTCTGAATTCTTGAGGAAGCTGACACAGTCTTGGTTTGTACTGTCTGGGTCAGTATGGGCTTGGGAATCAAGACTCCGCAATCCCAGTTCCTGAAGAAGAGGGAACCAATTGCTCTTCGGCCAATAGGGGCTACTAGGGCTGGTTGACCTTTGAATGTCCTGAGTTTGTGTAATACTTTCAGCAGTAAATTTATTGGAGGAACAGATAAATTTTCTCCCAATTGTTCCAATCTACTGTCATTGCATCTGTGGCGTGCGCCTGAGGGTCCAGGTTCGGGCCACATAACAGGGGAGCTTGAAGTTGCTCTCCGTCGCGAACAGATCCACTTGGAGACCCGAACCCGGCGGCAAATCCATTTGAAAGACTCCCGTCCAGGGACCACTCCGTCTCCAACGGAGTAGCCCTGGACAGGGAATCCGCCACCACGTTCCGCACCCCCCCGCTAGGTGGGTGGCTGACAGGTGCCAGCCGTGCTTGTTCGCCAGGGAGAAGATAGCAACCATTACTTGGTTTACTCGACCTGATTTGGAGCCGCCCCTGTTGATGCAATGAACTACCACTGCGCTGTCCAATACCAGCCTGATATGAATCCGGTTGGGGGGCGGATTTTCTTTAGAGTTAGAAAGACCGCCATAGCTTCCAGGGTGTTTATATGGAACTGCTGAAACATTGTGGACCACGTTCCTTGTACTTTTTGTTTTGGTGAATATCCCCCCCAGCCGCTTAGGGAAGCGTCTGTGTGAACAACTAATGCCGGAGGGGGAAATTGAAGCGGAACTGACTTGGACAGGCCTCTGACTGTGGTCCAAGGCCGCAGTCTTGTTTTTAAGATTCGAGGAATAGAGGAGACCTTGTCTCTGAGCTTGACATTGGCTCGACTCCGCCACACTCTGTTTATGTCTTTTAGTTTCGCTTTTAAGAGCAGGTCCGTCACTGAGGCAAATTGAAGAGACCCAAGGACTCTTTCTTGGGATCGGCGGGATGCTGATTGATTTTTGAGAAATTTCCTGGTGAGAGATGCTATCTCTTTCCTCTTGGGAGGCGGGAGAGATAACGTGTGAGAGGACAGATCCCACTGGAGACCCAGCCACTGAAACCGGGACTCCGGAGTCAGGCGGGACTTCTCTCTGTTCAGTTGAAAACCTAACGACTCCAGGAAGTTGATGACTATGGACGTAGCCTTCTGACACTCCAGAACTGTTGGTGCCCAAATTATCCAATCGTCTAGGTACGCTGCTAGGGATATCCCTCGGGACCGGAGTTGTTGAACTACCGTGTCCGCCAGCTTGGTGAATACCCTGGGCGCAATGTTTAGACCGAAGGGCATGACCCTGAAGGAGTAGGCTTGATTCCCGAGTCTGAAACCGAGGAACTGAGAGAAGTTCCGCGCAATCGGGACGTGATAATAAGCGTCTGAAAGATCGATAGAGGTGGTGACGGCTCCATGCGAAAGTAGAGTCCATACCTGAGCTACCGTAAGCATGCGAAATTTGTCGCATTTTATGTAGAGATTTAGACGCGACAGATCCAGGATCACTCTTTGCTGATTGGAGTCTTTTTGGGAACAGTGAATAACCTGCCTTGAAACTTTAGGTGCCTTACTTTCTTTATTGCTTGTTTGTTGAGCAATTCTGCCACATAATCCTGTAGGATTGATGAGGGTGGCTGGTAAAACCTGGTTAGAGGAGGAGGGTCCTTGATCCAGCTCCATCCTAGACCTTTGGACACAATGCTGTGTGCCCAAGGGCTGAAGGTCCATTGGTCCCTGAACCAATACAGGCGACCACCTACCTGTGTTCTCTCAGTGGGAGGGAGCGGGTTTGTTCCCTCTACCACGTCCAGGTTTTCCTCTTGGGGTGGTGTTGGCTTTTCCTCTATGAGGGGCCCTGCCTCTTCCCCCCCTTGCGATCCTGTTAAGGCCGTGAAAGTATCCACGGCCCTCATAGGTGGGGTTGTATGCTGGCGAAGCAACATACGAGGGCGCAGCAAGGGAATGAGCTGGTTGGACCAGCACATATTGTTGGGGGTGAGCCTTTGAGGTGGAGGGCTGTGCCACTGCCGAGACCGGGACGGCTTGAACTACTCGCCTGATGGTGGGGCCCTCTTATGTCTCCTGAAACGCTTGCCTCCTCTCGTCTGGGGGCTGCCAGATTCTGGGGTCTTGCGCTTGTAGGCAGAAATGCCCCAGCGAGAGCGCAGACTCTGGTTGGCCCTTGTAGCCTCGGCCATAACATTCGTAACCTCTTCTTCTGGGAAGAGGTTAGGCCCCAGATCGAGCTCTTAACAAGCTTGTTAGGCTCGTGATGGATAGTGGCATCAGCAAAATGAATTTTCTGCATTCCAGTCTGGCCATGATGAATTCGAAAGGTCAGACTGAAAGCCAGCTAGCAGGGACTTAGCCAAGACTTGAAAAAATGGCTCAAATCCACGCAGGAGACGGCAGTGGCTTCCGTAAGGCAGACAGAGTTCAGGGACCGGGCTAGCTTAGTCCGGGCATCAAACTCCGCCTTTAGCAAAGATTCCGGCAGCTTGGGGAGCTGTTCACTGAACTGTGAGGAAGCACAGAAGGGGTCCAGCTTCCCAACAGTGAAAGTGGACGGAGCATCCACCCAGAACTCGTCACTTCCCGGGAATACCAGGGAAGTGGGGTCTGTTTCCCTCAGCTGCGGTAACGGATTACCTTCAAAGCACGCCGGGCCGTAGCCAGCCAGTTCAAACAAGGGTGGGTAAGTTGTCTCCCAGGGCAAACATGGTGAAGTTGCCCTTGAAAGGAGTCAACTTTGTGTTGTCTGCCTGCCACTCCGTCAGAGTGCGCAGGAGAGCCGACTGAGCTTGGTCCCTAGGGACGATGACAGTCTCCCTAGGAACCTTATCAGAACGTACCCATGCTTCCTCCGTTAATCTTACGAAGCCTGGGTAGGGGGGCAAGAGATCGGCGGGGAAGAATTCTAATTCCTCCAACCGCCTCGTGCAAGACCTTCAACTATAAGTTTGCTATCATGTTGGATGGCCCGGAGGGCTTAAACGCCAAGGGTTACCGACATCGAAAGGCGGGAGGTCCGCTGTGTCGGGGATGACATACTGGGGTTCGGCTGGGGGTGGTCGAGCCATTCCCGCCAGTATATTGTCATGACTGGCCAACTTTTCAGAGATCTTAGTGAACCTTGTGTCAAAATCCTCCGTGAACCTTTTAAATAACTGGTTCGCGAAGGCCTCACGTCAAAGGCAGGCTGGCGAGGAGGGCTTGGTTTTGCAGCCCTCTTACTCGCGCCTTTGCCGGAGGAACCAGACTTGCTCCCGGAGGCTACAGGTGCTGAGACCTTAGCCTTCGACGGGGGAAGCGTGCCTTCTTGGAGGACGAGGACTTATAGCCCTTCGCCTTCCATGAAGTCTTCAACTTCAACTTGGGGATAGCTGATGGAGCTCTATCACCCAAGGAGGAAGACTTCACAAAACCTGCAAAGGAAGAAATGGATGAAGCTGGGGAGTCAAAAGGGGGGCCCCCCAACAACCTCACCTACCTCGCTACTTACCACCTGGTCCTGTTCATTATTCATAGGTTCCAGGTCTAAGTCTAAGGCGGCGACTTCCTCCGAAACCTCGGCGTAGAGGATATCCACTTGGGGTGGCTGGGTCGCATCCCGGATCTGCTGGATGATGAGGGTGGCAAGATCTTCTGGCACTGCAGCCGCCACCCGTGCGCCGGGTAGAGCAGGTCCCTCAACTTGGCGTCGAGGACATAGGGCTTCCCCGACGGAACATTCCTGCCAAACCCAGCCACCCAGGCCTGGAGGGATTCCAAGGCAGACTTCTTGGAGGACTCGTCCGCCTGTAAGAAAACCAGCAATTAGCCAAGAACGAAAAAACAGTCCGGGAACCACGTAAACAATATACAATATGAGGAGCGTAAAACGGAGGAAGACTGTCACTTACCGAATCATCCTGGACGGTTGCGCACAAGGCGAAGCAAACCTCACAACCATCAGGGTGCCAGACTACCAGGTCGCCGAGCCGGACCGCACAACCAGCGTGGGTCCGCACACCACGTGACCGTAAGGTTGTTGTAGTGAAGCAGTACACCCCGGCTCCTCACAGCGAACAGTCTGTAAGTGGAAAAAGTACATGAACCCACCACTCTAAGCAATCTAAAGCCGGCAAGGCCGGGAATTTCGACTACAACCGGAATACTCCGGCGGAGAAGGAATCCTTATCATAAACTAGGCCAATAAGCTCTAAAATACACAGAGTGGAAGGTAAAAAGCTTCCAGACCCCAGAATACTCCGGGAATGAAAGGAATGAGACAACAAGAACTCACCGCAAGGGCTGCCAGTAAAATAACGGCGGAGCCCCGGTGTAGAACCGACTCACGATATATAAATGAGGAGAGTACTCCGTTAGATAAACACACTTATCTAAATATGTATATTCATAAATAATAACATTAATCAAGTGACGGTACAAAGGGTAAATACTCCGAGACCGGAGGGATCCGCTCCCCTTATATAATTATATGAATCCCTTCCTCACTTACTTCCCGCCGGAGAAACAAGGTGGGCAAGATGCTCAGATATACATAACATAAGCTGGAGCAATTATAATACCATAGCCAAGTAACCCGACGGGGAGAAAAGAAGTGTGGGATAGAGTGTTCGAACACGTTCGAGCTACGAGTAAACGAACCACCAACACCAACACAGCGATGCTAGGGACTGTATGGGAGGGAGCGAATCCCTCTACCAAATGGAGGAGTCCCTGAACTCGGAGAAAACGCCATCTAGCGTCACCCGCACGAGTAGAGCAAGGCTGGAGGGGTGGGGGGGGGGTGGAGTAGGGGAGAGAGGTAGGCTACGAAGAAAGAGAACAGGAGACAGGGGGAAAAATATCACCCGCTCAACTGCACACATACACCACTCCAAGAATAATGAAACTTAGGAGGGTGGCCTACTACTAAGGGAGGGAAGCGACCAAGCCTCGATGCCCGACTCCTGCCTAGGCGAAGCCTAATAGGGACCTAACCTAGTATAGGCTAGGAAAATGGAAGGAGTGCGGAGGGGAGGAGGAAGCAAACAGGAGAGAAATTTTGTGCCGAGAACCACCCGGGATCGAGAAGAGGGGCAAGAAGGCGACTAGCCTAGAGGAAACACATCCAAAGAACTCTATTCCCCAAAGGAAGGAAGAGAACTAAGGGGCTCACTCTGCCCACCAAAAAACGACCCTGGAGGAAACAGCAACCAAAACTCCCTCAACCTGATGATCTCCACGCCAAGGGCAAGGGGATGGAAGCAAAACAAGCCTACTCCACTAAATAACCATCACACAAACATGGGAACAAAAATGTGCTCAATAGGGTGCGTAGCCTACCTCGGGGAAGCGGTTAGATCTGAGGCTGCCGCCACCACGAGGAGGTAAACAATGAATAAAATAAAAAGAGAGCACCATCGCCAAGAATAAAATAATTAGCCTAATACAGACTAAAAATAATAAGGAACCCAACCTGGGGGGGGGTACCTGGACGGGGCATCACCCTCACAAAGGCCGACAGGCCAATAATACGTAAATTCGAGAAAAAAAAAAGGGGGCCACCGCAGGGAACCCGCCAGGATGAGAACCATGGGGCAAAAATACATCTATAACAACAAGGAGACAACCCCAACAGAAAAGAATTGATGGGGTCGCCTCGCGGTCGACATGGCTGGCGGAGGACGCCGTGGCGTCATAATAAGATCTCAATATTTATGAAAAGACGAGACCATAACAGCCAAAATATAGAACAAAACCCCACAATAAGATGGTACTTAACTTGGAGATGGTAAAGCTGCTCGATGACATGGCGAAAGATGAAAATAAATCCAAAAAGGGCACGAGCACACAAAAGGAAAAGGTAGCAATCACGTGCTAGAAAATGGAATGAGGTAGGTGGCGCTGGTGTCGCCGAGCTGGCGGGTGTTTGGGTGTAGGGGCTGTAACGGCTCACCGCTCTGTTCTGGGGATTTTGGTAGGGAGAGATCTTTCGAGTAAGGCTCCGTGGTAGTGATCTTTCACTCACCCTTCGATATACCGACGTCTTCCCTAGAGAAGACGCTCGATCTGGGGGTAGTAACCCCAGCTTTCCTGAAAGCTCTTTTTTCTCTGGTATATCTAGCATATTATACCTAGAAATTCGTGCTATAATGGAATTTCACCGGCTGACACGGGACTGGACTCAGAAATATTTAATTTCTAGTTGACCATACCTTGGGAGTAATTTACACCCATGGGAATTATACTTGATTGTGCTTTGTCTGCAGAAGGATGTGAACTACTAAACTGTGACTTTGACCACTCAGGTATATACTGAGTGTTTTGAAATTAGAGCCCCCCCCCCCTTCTCCACAGGACAAATGGAAAGTTATGAAGTTTTCTGCTATAGCCTATCTCCAAGTACATTAAGTTTCTATTAAGCTATTTTTCATTTTACATTTCTTGTATTGTCAGACTGAGTGACGGAGTTAGATACAGCCATGGCTAACGACTCGGAGGAAATCAGATGGATTGACCGAATCCAGGCTATAACCTTCAGAGAGGCCAGGGATGCTGGTGCATCCTTCATTTCACATTCCTGGATAGCTAAATACATTGAAAGAGATGAACCCCTTGTTAAAAGAAACTGGAACAAAAATCCCTACGACTGTCATCACAAAAAGAGTGAGAATCTTGGAAGACCTGAAGTCTTTTCTCAGGAGCCAAAAGACATCATAGCTGAGGCAGTGGGTAGACAAGAAAGTTTTTATGTAAATTGGCGCTTAAACTAGGAACAAAAAGGGGAAAGAAGAGAAGTTATAGTGCTGTATGTCGTGAGTTGAAAAAATCTGGTATCAAGCCATATCATGTTATCAGAAGCCCAACATCACTCACCAACAGAGAGAAGACCATGCATGGTTTTGTGGTTCATTTCTTAAAGACTGGGATGAAGCTGACTTTCTCCATGTTGCCGCATCAGATGAATTCTTCATTTACGCAGTCAGGAAGCCAAATCATAAAATTTACATCATTTGGGCTGCAAAGTTGGATGATATCAGCGATGACGTGCACTATTGCCAAGTTGTGAAATTTCCTGAATGTTTGGGAATTTTTCTGTTTCACAGCCAACTGGTTAATGTGGATCGTCAAAGAAAAAGGACAGTCATGAAATGGCGAATACTTCAGGGAAACTGTGCTTACTGGTGGAGTATTTCCTTTCCTCAAAGATCCTGAAAATGTGTTATCTGTTGAAGAAGTCACATTTTTGCATGATAAGGCACCATGTTTCAAGGCTCTTCAGACACAGGAGCTGCTTCGAAACAGTGGTATCAATTTCTTCTCATCATGTGAATTTCCAGGTAGCTCCCCTGACCTTAATGTGTGAAAACATTGGTAGTATCTTAAAGGATCGTGTTGAAGCACGCACAGTGAACTATGATGGTCTACCAAGCCTCGACAACCTGCGAAGAGAAGTGACTGAAGTGCTCAGGGAAATGGAGTTTGAGTCTCAGCTTTTTGCAATTTGCTGAAATCATACCCTCAAGAATGCAGGC
>NC_089749.1:38722069-38872069 GCF_040412425.1 Macrobrachium rosenbergii | reverse complement strand
GCTGGTAGTTTGTTTCATATACATGTATCAGATTCAATTTGTTTTTTAAATTGTGCAGTAATTATCATGGTATGGTATTAATTTGTGAATTTTACTTTTTCAAATGCACAGTTAACTGTGTTCAAATGCAGTTAGATATTTCATTATTTTCTTAATATTTAATTTTTTTAGTGTGTAATTTATACTAGAGAATGAATCATTATAACTTTACTGTTGTTAGTATTTTTTTGCTGTTATTGTTGTGTTGAGCTGTTGTGCCTAGGAACCATTATCACATTCTTGATACTGATTAAGTCTTGTCCTTCCCTATGCACTCTTTTCCATGCCTTACATATCCAACTGCATTCAATACTAAAGGTTCTTTGCAGTGTTCCTATGACCCCTAGCTGCAACAAATTCCTAAGCACCTAAACTTAATGTTGCTGTGCTGTGATTGTTACCTATCAAAAATATTCTGATTTAATCACTATCAGTATGACTATTCTTATTGACAACTCGGCAATGGAACCACCCTATAGAGATGGCACTTGGATTCCAGTGCTGAAACAGTTTATGTAATACTCAAGGTGTTCTGTTTCATTTGCCTACCAGTTAATTTGGGGTTTAGCTTATACTTGAGCCATGCTACTTATATTAGTGCCATCCCCATGTGGTGAGATAGAGAGTGAGCTTAAGGGAACCAACTTTCACTGGTGTCAGTACAGGAGAAATAACTATGGTGAATAGTTGATGGTGGCTTGAATAATTTTCTCTTACATTTGTTACTCTCTTTTAGTGATGGAATGGCCTTTTGAGGTTACTTGGCTTCACTGTAGAGTTTATGTATTCTGTGTTGAAGCCTGGCAAGATGGCTACAAAACTGGGGTAGTCTCTTTGCCCATATTTGTAATAAAAATATCTCTCAGTAATCTTGTACTCTCTCTTGCTATTACTTCATCTTTCATATTTTATCAGTTTTCTCCCATCTTGCTGTCCAGTCTCATACCTATCACTTCATAATGCACCTGTGGGGGTTTTCCCACAGTTTTACAAGCAAAGTCGTCTATTTCATTAGTTTACTTTTCTGCTCTATCTTGATGTTCAAACTCTAAAATTCCTTTTATTTAGCCTGATTACTAAGAAATGATAATGTTGTTGGGCTTGGATTGCATTTTTAAAGCTCAGTGGGAGATCTGGTGAACTGTCATCCACTTGAAAGTGTTTGAACCTAATTTTACTAAGAATATTCATATAGATTTCTCAGTGGCTGAACTATCCTCTAGAGCTTGTCTGTGGATTCCATGGGTAGTTTGGTTCCTTTGGGGGGTTAGGGGCTCAGCATCCTTTCCAGTTTGCCTCCCAACATAATTAGGGTGGAAACGTGTTTTCTTGCAGTATCCTCAGTCCCATCCTGGGGGTCTGGCCAACACTTGTACCACAAATTATACTGGTGTCATTCCTTCAAGGTAGGGTAAGGAATGGCACTATAGAGTTGGTTCCTACCACTGTTATTAGTGAAGAAGTGGATTCCATGAAAAGTTATGGCCTCTTTCAAGATTCTCAGATATTTTACAGTACAGGCAGTTCCCAGTTATCGGCGGGGGTTCCGTTCCCAACTGATAACCGAAAGTTGGTGATAATAGCGCTGACCCCTGGTTATCGGTGCTGATATCCGATTGTTGGTGCCAGTAAGTGGGGACCAGTGCTGATAACCAGGGATCAGTGCCAATAACTGGGGGTCAGCGCCGATAACTGGAGATTGGCGCATATCGGTGCCGAGGATCCAGTTATCATCGTCACCAGACAAGTGCTGTAAAACCAGATCGCTGATAATCGGGGACTGGCTGCATTTGTATTTTTTATCTACATGGATGATTCTGTTAAGGACCCATGTACCCTTGGGCTTGTCAGGAAATCTTGACACAGTTGATGACCACAGGTGCAGATCAGGTTAAAATGCCATAGGATATTTAAACTATGGTCCCCTCTGGTCCTTACCCAAACCAGTTAAAGGTTGGATACTGGAAGGGAGAAAGAAAAGCCTTGAACAAGGTAGAAGTCATTCCAGCAGTATTGAGAATGTCTTGTGATAAATTCTTTTAGTATGTCTTGTGATAAATTCTTAACTTTGAGACTTGATGAAGTTCTATATCTTTGAAGACTATATGGAGATTTGAAAATGCTGAGGCATGAAGCCAAAAGGAAACACTATGAAAACAAAGTATGACTCGTATAACTTTTAATCAGAGTATTTAGTGTCCTTTGCCTCAAATAACTGCTAAAGTTCTTGAAGGAATAATTATCAAAGTAATTTCAGGACCAGAATGTTCTCTGTTGTAAGGCAAATTGAAAGTGGAGTACTCTGTCCACAGCCACTTTTTTTTTTTATTAACCTTTGACCTGCTGAAAACTTCCTTGGACAATAACAGCAGCTCAGTATTGGATAAAAGTAAGGCCATAGATACCATCACCTTTGTGATGTTTTTATTGCCAAGTTTATGAGTATGTAAATCAGCCTTGCCATAGTAAAGGAAAGTAAGGAATTTGTGTTAACTGTGGACAGAAGTCACAGTAAATGCAATTGTGGAGGAGTATTTGCTTCCTCAGACAAAAGATGTGATAGGGATATTTTTGGGAAAGAGGTCTTGGCAGTGTCATGGGGCTCACTGCATGGAGTTGTTTGGAGTTTTACAAAGAAAACAACTTTCTCAAAACCTGTAGTATATACTAGTGATAAAAATATGCAGGTTCACAGAGTCTTAGACAAGATAACTAATCTGTAAATCTAGTACTTAACTTAAAACTTATGTTCTAAAATTCTTATACTGTTCTTGCAAATAAGTACCAAGTACACCTTAGATTTTCCTATGTCTAAGGATTCAAACAAAAAATACAGAATAACACATTGTGAGCAATGCATTTTTTGTCAAAAGACACAGACAAATGTAAACAATCTCCTTCCTTTTCAAGGCTTCAGTACACAACAAGGATATCCACAAATTCTCTTTCAACATAGGTTCAATACTAGATACAGAAAGAAGCCAATCCCTTAATAATTAAAATGATTGCTTTTACCAACTTTCACCTTGTCACCAAGGCACACAATTTGTAATTCACGAAAATATCACTTCAAAAAAACATTTTTATAACAAAAATACAGTAAACCCCCTGTATTTGTGGGAGATGTGCACTGCACCGCACCCCCCCCCACAAATAGCTAAAATCCACGAATACTTAGAACTGCCTATTTTGATAAACACACAAAAAACTCTAAAAATGCTTATACCTGAGTATTTGAATAGTTTTATAACAAAAAGTGCATTTAGTCAAGAAAATATGAAAATACAGTAATTAGTGAATATTTCTCAGTGAAAAATACCGTGAATGGGCTGAATTATCCACAAATAATGGGTAGATACGGTCCACAAAGAAATCCGTGAATATGTAAGTCCGCGAATAGTGAGACCGCGAATACGGGGTGTTTACTGTATACCTTCACACAATTATTTTTAATGCATCAGAAATAAGTATTACTTGCAAAATGTAAAATAAAAACCTTTCACCAACTTCACTTCAACTAAAGGAACAGTTTCCTCTTGAGCTTTCTTTTCCAGTTTGTCAAATCTCCTCATTTAGGTATTTCCAGATATTCCCAATATCTCTTTTTCTTCAAAATAAGAGTGTACTGCACTTATGGTAAATCCCAACTCTTCTAAGCTGAGGCACTGGAGTTACTGGTAACCAATGCAGATTACAAACAGAGCAGCTTCCTTCCAGCTGTCAACCCTCAACTCCACATCACAGTCAATCCACCTCTACATGGTTACTGTTAGGGTCCTAAAACAATCTGAAACAAGATGTACATTAATAGTATGCAGAGTTAAGTGCACTCTGTATAAAGAAATAATTATGGTAACAAACAATATTTCACAAATAATAAAAATTAACAAAAATAAAGTTTCATAAATACAGAATATCCTTTGTCACTTCACTCTGCCTCAACAAGTACTCCCAAATAGTACAGTACTTACAAACTTACAATTATATACATAGTATTTACATATTTTTCTTATTTACAATTTACCAACTTACAGTTTACAACTTAACAACTACTCACATGTACTACTACTACTATCAGCTCTCAAACCAGGAATCCTTCTCACTAACCTGACTATCCTGACATTCATCATTCACTTCTAAACAAAGATTCTGAATCACAGGAGGTTTAGAGTCAGAAAACCCACTAAAATCTGCAATCTCACTACATATCTGACACAACAACTCATCCACTTCATCCATTTATACTTTCCAAGTTACCATTTACTTTCTCATCTGTTTGATCACCTATATTTCCTGGTGATAACTCTTACCCTGCTGTTGGAAACAGAAATCCCAAGTTCTGTCATGATCTATCTCAGTCAATAACTCTTCACTAATTGACTCACTGTGCTCTTAAATTGCATTCCTTCTTGCATTCTTCCTTGCTTTGGTTTGACTGTTTCTTCTAACATTAGCTGTTTTTCATTCAAGAAACTTTCTTCACTGTCAGCAATTCATCCATAGCTTCCATTCTTAACCCTTAAGGGACGGCATAATTTATCAATGTGCAGCACCCCAGACCGGGGAAACTTTGAGGTCGGCAAAATAAAAAAAACTCGCATCAATGGAAAGAGAATGACACATACATTTACACTGTATAAATAAAAAAATTCTAAAACATTTTCCCTACCTTCCACGAGAAGTTGAAAATGACTATTTACAACTCCTTGTGGGGCCTCATTTACAAGACAATCGTAAATTTTACCAACTTATATATGCTTTTTCTAATAAATAAATTTATTGTATTTTGTAAAATTATTATTACTCTGCTCACACAATATCAAAACAGATAAGAAATAAAAGCAGTAACAAATTTTTTGCGTATTTGTCTAAATATTTCACTTAAATTACGAGAAGGAAAATTCAGTAACTTTTTTTTTACTTTTACATGCTTTTTCTAGTATTTCTTTGCAATTTTCTTCGTAAAATTACATTTACAACCAACATACTATCGTAAAAGACAAAAACAAAAAACAACAGCAACCCCTTCATATATTTACAAGCAAATTTACAAAAAAACTCATGTGAGAGAGAGAGAGATGCAGTACCTTCCCCCTTGAAGTCACAAGCATTACTGATACTGGCCTAACTCTCACATCTGTATAAAAGTTGCCATTAGTGAATTTATAGCATATAGAAGTATTGGCACCTTTGTTTCGAATCATTATTACCATAACAGTGGTGCGTAATTCTGTTTCACACTGGGGCTCAATCCGTCCACCTCCACAAACCTGTTTTACTTCACACTGAGGCTCAATCTATCCCTTAAGGGTTAAGCATTCATATACTGTATGAATTCTAGGATATTCAGGAGGTTCTCTCCATTTATGCAACTGATTGAAATGCATTCTAATCACACTTACATTGTCTTCACCTTCACTTTCCAATAAATATCTCCACTCATTCGATCAAACCTTCCTTACCATATACAGACCTTCAAACTTTTCTTGCTATTTAATATTCAATCTACCCCTCTCAACTACTTCTTTTGGTGCTTTGTCACCCACTTCATAATTCATAAACCATTCATCTGCTCTTCTCCATTCATTTCTTCCATCTTTATTCAGCTGCATTTGGGGCATGACACATTTCTCAAAATTCATTAAGAAATCACAAGGAGACTTACCAATGCTCTGAATTATGCATCCATTATACACCCACCGTGCTTTACCAACATGCAAATCCCATTGATTCCTATCTTCTGCCATCATTTGCAACATTTCACTCAAGGTCTTCACCATCCTCTCTGCTAATCCATTTGCACTTGGCATATACAGGGTTGAATATGCAGGTTCTACACCCAAATCACTTATACATTTAGATGCCCTCCCCAGCCATTACTGCTTAACAGTTTCACACACACACACACACACACACACACACACACACACACACACACACACACACACACACACACACACACACACACACACACACACACACTGGAAACATCACCTTACTCAACATATCCGCAATAACCTTACTCCTTGTATGCTTGACAGGCGTCAGGCACATGCAACATTTATCCATATGGTCCACCATCATAATTCTTCCCACAGATCCACTTCTTGTCACTGGTAAAGAGAGTCGATCACAACCATCCTAAATGGCTCATTCATTCTTAATTGTAATACTTGTATACTTACATACACTCATTGATATTTTGCTTTCTGACATGCCTCTCACATCCTAGCCACATCCACACAGAGTTTTTCTAGGTACATAGTAAACACCCACCCTTTCATACATTCAGTCAGCTTATGCTTACACATATTTCCATATGTGTAATGCACAATTTTGCAAATACCAGTTCCTCCAAAAATTGAAAACACATGTACAGACATAATTCCATTCATCCACTTCTACACAAAATAAACAATACCTTAACATGAACCAGTCTTTCCAGCAAATCTTTGGCATTCTCTTGACATTACATTCCATTTAGCCACAAGTAATCTCAATTGCGCCATAAGACAAACAGTTTGCATATGCTCAATATCCTCTGCTGTCAACCATTCACACTCTCTTACATCTACATGCATCATTCCAACAAAATTCACCATATGGATAGCCCCCTTTTGCATTCTTGAAATTACTCATCCCCCTCTTAAGAGTAACCCTTTTCCAACATCGACTGACACATCATTCACTTTAAGGAAGTCATTACCAGTCAGAAAACAGTAGGACATCTGCTCCTTGTTCAGTGTGGCAAACCGATTCTTAGTACCTTTCATTTCACCTTTATTTATAGCCAATGTAATCTCTTATCATGCCATAATTTGTTTCCCTCCTATTCCAGGAATACCTATATACTCACAAACTTGAGCTCAAGGTTCTGTGTATACTTTTCAATCTCATGAGTTACATTTGCACTTATCTAAGAAAGCTGTGCTCCCATGACAGTCAATCCACAGTATTCACTCACATTTATATTTACAAGTACAGTCATACCATGACCTTTTCCATGCATACAAAAGTTCAGTTCTCTCGGATTCTTTTCTATCTCTTCATCATAGTCTTCCACATCTAGTACGACTTCTTTTGTGATCTCCACCTCATCCTTGTAGTCATATGTCTGTATCTCAGTAAATCCAGTTACAGTATAGGGTATCCCACTCAAGCATTGTAGATGTATCACACACTCACTTCTCACCTCCTCAGAGTGATATACTACAGGTTTCCCATTCCATAATGCACACATGCATTTATACCAAAATAACTCGCTACAAACAACACCTCTTATATTGCGAGTGCACCCAGTTCACACGTAGTCTTTAACTCATTTATGTACATCCTCGCTTACTTCAAAGCAATAGGTTCTGGTTTGTTTGTACTTCATCCATAACTTTCCATTTCAGCTCATTTATAATCTCAGGAATCATTGCATTCAACCCATCTTTCACTAGTTTTTCAAGCCATGCCAAACACTTGAGAACATAGAATTGCCACCACCTCTACTTGCTCTTATGATAGTCAAACCTTTAGGTAGATATTCTGGATTTACTCTATCAGATACAGGTTCATTCTTGCTCACAGGCAGCCTAAACATCATATTAATAGGCAATCACATTCCTTCCACTGGGCACATATTCAGCTATAATCAGATTAATGCACGTCCTCAAGGATATACCCAGCAATTTATATCTATTCTTCATTCACTGAAAATATACAGTACTATGGTTTGGTGATCTGTCTTTACACAATACCTCACACCGTACAAAAATGGACATACAGCAGTACCTTAAAAAAATAGTGCAGCTAACTCCCTTTCAGTCATTGAGTACTTTCATTCAGCCAAATTAAATGCCCTACTCATATTCCCTACCACCCTTTTTTTCCCACCCCATTCACTATCTCATATTGCTTCAAACATCTTCCCATTTAAAACTCTCTTGCATCAGTATACACTTCATGTGTTTTCAAAGTTTTACTGTAGTCGGGGTATGCTAGCTCTACAACTTTTGCAATCTTTTTTTTTTAATCATTTATATGTATTTCCATTCTTTCATCCCACTTCAGCACTGTATTCTTTCACCCTGTCCATTCAGTTAGCAGCTTCACAGTCCCTGAATGGTTCTTCATAGAACTTGTGGCCAAACTCTGTGAACCCAACCCATGAAATTCATGCAGTGACCTAGAGTTTGGGAATTCCCTTACTTTTGCAACAAACTCCTCTGATTTCCACAAACTTGACTCACTCAGTAAGTGTCCTAAAGACTGTACAGTACTTCCTGTTTACACCATTCACTCCCACTTGTTCCATTTTCTGCAATACTGCATCCACCATTCTGATATGCTCCTCAGTCATCTCACTCATCAAAATACCGTCAGTGAAACCAATCAATCTCTCTCTCAGAAACTCATTCAATATTTATAGGTCTCAGGAGGCTGCAGGGGCATTAGCTAGGCCAAAACTTTAATTTTTGACATGAAAATTACCCTCCATTATTAGCTTTATCTGCTGCTACTTAGCACAGGTTTGACAAGTGTTAAAATTGAAACAATTGTTAACAAGCCAATGCTCCCAAGAGTTACTCCCCCACTCTATTAGGGGGTGGGGGTAAGACAGTGAGCGTTTTGGTTGATCAGTTGTCTCTTGTCGGTATGACCAGATATGTAGACAAATGCTCTAAACTTTGTTTGTTTTCTGGGTTAACGATTGGATCGTATGGTTTTGGTCTGTATTTGGCAGTATGGATTCTTCTTCTCTATCTTCCCTATCGAAATCTGTTAGATTTCGTAAGGTAAGCTACAATACCAGACTGAGTAATTGACGTACTTATGCATGAACTTGTGTGGATTATCGAGAGGTGATTTAAGATTCTGACAATTGTCATGATCTTTGTAAAGATTGGTCTTTGGGAGAGTTAAAGAGAATAAATTGCCAAATTAGAAGAGAAAGGTAGATTTAGGAGAGAGTAAAAGAACAGTCTTGAATCTAGGTTTTCTTTAGAATTAGCACCTGGTCAAGAAGTTAGAGATAAGTCTGTAGTTTCTTCTTCAGTAGATGTAGATCCTTCTACACCCAAATATGAGCTCAGGGTAGTAGGCTAGATTTAATGCAATTAGATTGATTCAGTTAAATGTAGAGTTGAATTGTGTGTAACTATTTGAGTTGTTTGCAGTGTGTGTCCAATGCATTGGCAGGGACAGTGTCCCCTCGCTCCTATGGCTACTCCACAGACACAGCCTTGTCCTGTCCCATTGGCTCCACCTGCCGACAGCCCTGGTAGTCCCAGGTGTTTTCAGACGAGGACTCCCCAGGATGTTCAAAGACTGTGCCTTTTGTCTCTTGCCTTTGCTTTCAATCCTCCATGGACAGAGTTAGATTGATTCGTCCAAGCCAGATAACCGATTATGATCTGTTGTGAATGCTTCCAACGTGCAAGGCGTCATGCCTGCCAGTATGCAAGCAGACCAGAATTTTAATTTACGTTAATTTTTTTTTTTTTTTTTTTTTTTTTATGTTATGAATAAAACTTGTCATGAATGACATTATAGTGAACTATGTACTCATTGCATATCTGTTTTATTTAACGTTCTTTAGGTACAAAGCAGTTATATATTTTCATTAGCGTAAAAGAAAGAAAATTACTCATCAAATAGAGATCTTTCAAATTCAGTATTTTGTTTGGGAATAATTTGTGTATACAGTAATTAGAAGTTCATATTCTGTCTTGATCGCAGCTTCAGTTGTTTTGGGCTGTAAGTGAACTATGTCAATGATCTGCTGATCTTGAAAAAGGCCGAAAGCAACAAGGTCATGCACTTCTATGCAAACTATTTACATTTCCTTTCTCTCTTTCCCTGTACAATTATATACAGTTATTAATGATGAGGTGATGTCCATTCGCCTATTTCCCATCTAATTGATGAGTCGGTTGACTTTTTCTACCCTAATGTGAAGTTAGGGGAGTGAGGCAAGATTATGGAAACTTTTTCATATGGAAAATATATTTCTTTCTTCATGTAATTGTAATAACAGTTTTTAGAAGGTATATGTTAGTGATCATGCTTAATTTTTCTTTTCAAACTTTGGTTTCTTCATCGGCCCCTCTTTCTAATTATTGACAGTGGTTTTTTCAAAATGATTCATACATTTTTCTCAAAAAGGTGTTTTTTATCATGTTATTCTGTTATACAATGCTATCCACATGATTAATAATATTCTAATGAGAAAAACACATTTCCTTGCAAGTATCGAAAGAATGAGTTAATGTTTGGTGAACGAAATCTACTGGAAGAGTGTTTCAAAATTATTTTGGGTGAATGTGTGGGTAAATTTATTAATCAAAAATATTATAAGATACACAAGGATGCATAGTCAGAATTGACTAAAGCAAGATCATTATTATTATTATTATTATTATTATTATTATTATTATTATTATTATTATTATTATTATTATTATTATTATTATTATTATTATTAGTATTATTATTATTATTATTATTATTATTATTATTATTATTATTATTATTATTATTATTAAAGTTCCCAAAGAATAGGGCCTGTAAATGAAAATAACAAAGACATTCTGAGGAAAATTAAAATAATACACAGAAAGAAGTAAGTAAAGGTAAAGAAATCAATATAAATGTAAATTAAGGTTTGTAGAAAAGGAAGAAGGCTGTGCATCATTTAAAATTGCATGAGAACATCAGCGTTCATGACCGATAAGGCGGCTATCCAACATGGCATAAAAGGCCTATGGTACTTGGCATTATGTAATATCTTGCTTCCTCAAGATGCTGTGCAAAAACAGTAGCACCAACTAATTCCAAGTTTATGGGCCAAGTTCCCAACTTTCTGTGATTTTTTAGTATATTTCCTCTCATAATATCTAGGGTTAATGTTGTAAACCAAAGTGCTGAATAGCTTGATTTCTTAGAGAGGAAAATGTTCTTAAGTGGTACTTACAAGTTTTTGAAGAGGCTCATTCCACAATTTTGTCACAGAAGGAACAAAACCCCTATAAAATTTGCCACTCAGCCTCTTAGAAGAAAGGGCAAGACTTGAAATTAACTATATATAGTGCTACATGATAAAGGATTATCATAATTTTGAAATATCACATACAGTACTTTATGCACAGTGAGCTAATTAAGCAATGCTGCCAGAGGTTAATATAAAAATTTGATGAACTCAACTTTTTGCCTAGCTATTTAAGATATGAATCAGCTGTTGAAGACCAAGCAGTGTTACAGTATTCAAGATGTGGAAGAATAAAAGAATAAAACTCATCTCAGGATATATAAGTCTCCAAAGATCTTCAAAGATCTTAGTATCATAAATTTTTTTGCAGGTGAAGAAGAGTTAGACCAGTTGTGTTTTTCAAAAGTGAATTTACAGTCAAGAATGACACCTACATTTTTAAATGAGTTGCTTCTAGTTGAGAAAACACTGTCAGTAAAAAGATTTGGTTGGGCATCTCAGAGGCCTAGGCCTGTTAAGCATCATACTTCGAGTTTTCCTAGGGTTTAACTTCATCTCATAGTTTTCACCATGCACTGATGTAGCAAAATCTCAGTTTCCAAGAGATTCAGCAACTACAGGTTGATACCCAAGCAATGGAATAAAAGTAAAGAGAGTACCATCATTAGCATAAGCAGTCAACTTGTTTTCAAGGCCAGAATCCCAAATTTTGTATATAATTTAAAAATTAGTGGATTCAAATGACTATCTATGGGAACAGCAGAGATTAAATTAGTGTTCTTGGCTCATTACCTCTTAGATTATGTACAGTACATAAAATACATGTTTGGGTAAGTAAACAAACTTAAGGCATATGAAGGTGTTGGTACTTTCATTCTATTGATCCAATCTCCATTTTATAGGCCTGCCATTGCTGAATTTCCTAATAGAAATCCTGCTAAAATTAATTTATGGTGCAAATTATAGACCAAAGTTGAACTCTAACAAAACTCAAAGTATGATTGTTTGCACATAAAGAAGATTAGAGCATTCCACCCAGATCTTTTCATTCACAGTGTTTCTTCAGCTATATGTACCTCATGTAAAACTGTAGGTGTCAGTCTTGATCACAAATACACTTTTAAGAAACCTACTCAGTCTATTGGCAGCACAAAAATTTTGTATTTGGAAGTCTTTCAAGATTTTATGAGACCTGTTGATCTTGATTATTTGCTTTATTTATCCATGTTTTGAATAGTGTTGCTGTGCATGGCCCTCAGCAGTTGGCTCTCATATTTAAATTGTTTGACAAAGATTGTTCTATACTGTATATGTTGTTAAATCAGCTGGCCAGTCACTGTTGCTTTTGACATTGCCTGTTAGACACTGCCATATGTGGAAGCTTTGTTAGTAAAAAAAAATTGTTTGATATACAAATCAGGTGCTGCACATACAAATCACACCCTTCCCTTTGGGTATCTTTACATTTAAGAAGCAGACAAATTGCTCATTAGCTTGAAATATTGTTGTATGACTCAAACATTCATTGTGCTGTCAGCCCAGAAACTGCCATTCCTGCCTTTCATCAATACAGCTAGTAACCGTGGAATCAAAGATCTTTAGATTTTTTGTGGGACCTTAAGCCCAAAATGGTGTAGTAGTTTGTACGTTAACACCTTGGTATCACGGTAATATTTCATATGGTGCTAATTAATCGTTTAAGTGATACTTTTATTTGTAAATATGATCAGAAATACTTTTGTTAAGATTGCTGCATATTATTTTCTGGCTACAAAATCATGTTTTTGATCTATGCAATAGTTCCCTAATGATATACTTTTCAGTGTTGGTTTAAATTGTATCACTCAATTTCAGGGATATTCAGACAACAACAGGAAAATTGAAACGAGCTGTTCTGCAATTCACTCCTGAGTCTTGGACTGCTATGCGATGGCTAGATCCAGCATGCACTTACATGCGTTTTCTTGCTGTAAGTCAGCTGGTAATTTTCTGGCAGTTATCAGAATTGAACACATTCTTTTTAAAGCACATCTTTGAGATGCCACCAAGCCACCCTTTGGTCTTCATGAGAATATTCTTATTAGGAGCAATGTCTGCACCCACCATACGGTAGGTATATTTGTATGCATGGAAAACTATATTAAATATAAGAATTTAAAACAATAGATACAAATCGTTGGCTTACACAGTATTCATGTTTCAGTATAGTGGGTAATTAGCGAGTGAGTTTTGAAAAAGTCTCATTTTCTTGCATGGTGAGAGGTTTCCCTCCAGTGGAATAAGAACCTCCACACCCAGTCTCAAACCCTCATTTCCAATGTAAAACTGACACTTTCAACCACCACAGTTATACAGGGTTGAATATGTAGGAAAACAGCTTAAGGAATGAACACTCCTTCAGTTACAACAGTGTTATCAGGTAAGAAAGATGTTATATTGTCAATCTTCTGGTTATATGGTGTTGCTTAAATTTCAGGGTGCAGGAAGTGCTAGCTTTGGAGATGTGCCTGTGAATCTAACAAATTGTTTAGAAAACAGGGACTGCTTATCTTGTAAAGCAGATGTGGCACATAACTTATTATTACCATTTTGTATTTTAACGAGAGCACTGACATGCATTTCAGTCTCCTGACATGACTGATCCAAAGAATTGTTTTTAAATCATGGGTGAAGACTAAGGTAAGACTAGTACTGGGTAAATCAGAGGACCAGTAGGGACAAATGAAAAGTAGAAGCTATTGAAAGTTTATTATAAAGTTGTTTAATGAAACCATTTTATCACAACTTGGAACTGTCATAGGACTTGCCTGTTGAGTGGTTCCTTTTGTGATACCTGTAATTTACAGCTAGGGAAACTGGAGAGAATGGGCAGCTTGGTGGAAAAGCCAGAAAGAACCTGTAATTGACAGCTAGGGGAAACTGGAGAGAATGGGCAGCTTGGTGGAAAAGCCAGAAAGAACCTGTAATTTACAGCTAGGGGAAACTGGAGAGAATGGGCAGCTTGGTGGAAAAGCCAGAAAGAACCTGTAATTGACAGCTAGGGGAAACTGGAGAGAATGGGCAGCTTGGTGGAAAAGCCAGAAAGAACCTGTAATTTACAGCTAGGGAAACTGGAGAGAATGGGCAGCTTGGTGGAAAAAAAGCCAGAAAGAACCTGTAATTGACAGCTAGGGGAAACTGGAGAGAATGGGCAGCTTGGTGGAAAAGCCAGAAAGAACCTGTAATTTACAGCTAGGGAAACTGGAGAGAATGGGCAGCTTGGTGGAAAAGCCAGAAAGAACCTGTAATTGACAGCTAGGGGGCAGCTTGGTGGAAAAGCCAAACTGGAGAGAATGGGCAGCTTGGTGGAAAAGCCAGAAAGAACCTGTAATTTACAGCTAGGGGAAACTGGAGAGAATGGGCAGCTTGGTGGAAAAGCCAGAAAGAACAAACTAAGTAATTAGCAGAAAGTAATGCAGTTGAGGCTGAAAGGATCCTTTGTTATCACGTGACTCCAGCAGCCTGGTTCCCCAGAATATGCTGGTGTATAATTGTCACTTGGATTCTTTTCTTAGCTCTATCCTCTCCACTCACGTCCACAAGTTTGTGCTAATACCAAATTACTGAAGTTTCTCATATGTCTGGATGATCCCTTTCCTGCTTGTTCAGTGTTGGTGGATTAACTTCTTTAAGGGCTCCCTGTCAGCTTTCTGGTGGGCAAGAGCCAGGAATGGTGATCCTTGTTTCCTCCTACACATTTAGGAATAAACTTATAGCTGCAGAATAAGGGCAGTTTTCAAGGTTGCTTCCCATTTCATGCAATACCACTACAAGCTGATAGAGAGAGAGAGAGAGAAATATTCTTTTTTGCTGTATTTGCAGTTTATAATTCTTTAGCTTCTTCAGACAACTCTTTCTTTGTAGAGATCCACACTACAGCTGTCAATCTCATTCACTGCCTGTTCATCCATCCACTGCCTCTAGGGTGCTTTATTTGCTGTCTGTCAGTTTAAGGATGCAGTATCAAGACGGTGTTTTCTTTCTTTCATTTGATGCTTTCTCTCATGCCTTGGGGATCACAGCTTCAATGGTTGTATGGTGATCCATCTGCTGGCCTCTCACTCTATGTTGTAGTGGTTTTTTTTGGATGGGGAATGTCAGTTGCCAATGGTTGTGATAATTGTGGGAGGCATGTCATACTGGCTCCTATCCAACATATTCCCTTTTGCAGAGCTCCCCTCCTTAACCCTATCTGGTGCAAGTGTTCAGATATTTCAAATACCATGATGCAAACCACAGATTCAGTACCGACACAGCATGAGTGGTAACTGAGTGTTAATATAATAAATTTGAAAGTCTCCCAAATGTTGTACTGCATGAACTTGCCTTGAAACTGCTTGTCTCAACACTGATGATCATAACAGAAGTTCTTGGGAACTAATGTGGTATCATTTGCCCACTAAAGGCAGTTTCATTTCATCTGTCTACCCACTGGTGATGATGTGACACATGCGCATGTGTAGCTCAGACTATTTCTTTAGTCAAATATGAATGTTTATGTATACAAGAATCTTCACACCTTATAAACAAGCTGATTTGTATCGATAATATACCTATACAAGCACAAGAAAGATGAGCTTGTATCAGTCTACTCATATCAAACACAAACGAAGGAAGGCGCTTTTAATAATTATGTTTTATCTCACTGGTATACCCCAGGCTACATGTAGACCTAATCCCACAAACTATTCAGCTCAGAAATTTTTGTTACCATTCAAACTCTACTCCATGTAGATTTCATTTATGAACATAAAAATTTTATTCTCTACCAAAGTTATATCTTCGTCCGTAAACTGGAAAAACAACCTTTAATGATGTTAAACATTAGAACTCGAAGCACTGACAAGCGAACAATAGACCTATACCAGATATTTAATTTTAATGGCCTTCTTTTAGGCACATTTTCATTTCAAAGTAGTAAGAATTACAATACTTGCATAATGTAACCATTATTCATTCTATCTAAGTCTTTTCAATGCCTTCCTTCAAAAAAGAAAAAGTGTAGGCTAGCCTTTTATGCAGTATATATGTTATCAAACACGGAGGGTGATAGGACCTCAATCAGATTTCAAACTTTTGCGCGATAAGTTATTTGGCAAAATACTCCTGAAATTGCCCAATCACTGGCCTATTATAAAGATTTGTAAGTTCAACAACAAATTTTATAAACATGCAAAATATTCTGAAAAGAAAACTGGAATACTATAGCCATGCATCACCTTCCATCCAATGTTGCAGCTTCATGCCACATAGACAACAGTATTCCATGCTTTTTCAAATATTGACTCTACTCACAATTTGCATGCAAGAAATAATTGAAATAGCTTTTACTTGTGCTCGCACAGTGAGGTGTCTTTTGAGCTACCCACAATGAGACAAAACAGTTACAGGAAGACCATTGTGTATTTGTTTGATCTGCGTAGACTAGTAGATACAAGCTTGTCTTTCGTGTGTTTGTATTGTTTTATTATCAAAATAAATCTGAATGTTTATTACTTGATAGAAGGTGTGAAGGTTCTCTGCAAATACTGTATAAGCTTTCAGATATGTTACTGAAGAAGTAGTTTGCATCTTTATCACAGTAAGCCTAAGGTATCAGGAACATTATTTGCAGCCAATCATGTGTATGTCACATCTACCTAAAACCTGCGTTGGTGAGGCGACAGATAGAATGAATTAGACTACAGCTATTTTACTCTCCAGTAGTTTCTATTCATGCCAAAACTAAATGCTGTATATATACATACATACATTCACACATGTGTATATATATGATATATGTATGTATGTATGTATATACAGGCAGTCCCTGGCTTACGACGTTCCGAGGTTACCACGCTTTTCAAATATATTCATCAGAAATTATTTCCTGGTTTACGAAGCATGTTCCGGGATTACAACGCTTACGACGCCGATCCGACAGAAGAAATATGGCTCCAAAATGGCAGAATAATCAAAATTTTGAGTTTTTTTTATGAAAAACTCGATAAAAATGCAGATTACATCGTTTTCAATGCATCAAAAGCTTTAAAAGTAAGGTTTTCTTTGGATTTTTGACGATTTTCTATGACTTCGTTTTTTGACAATTTTCGGTTTACAACGCGGCGTAAGAACGGAACCCCGTCGTAAACCAGAACTGCCTGTAAGTATGTATATGTATATATATATATATATATATATATATATATATATATATATATATATATATATATATATATATATATATGACATTTTATCACACCGTGTCTTATATACAATCATGAAGCTACAAATGTCGCTGTAACCCTTAAAATTTATTTCTGCCTGTTGGGCGTTTTAAACGTCGTCCAAAATTGTCTGTCGAATGCCGTAGTGGACGTTGCAAACGTCGACTGAAAATGCTTTTTTAAATATTCGCGGAAAAATAATTATAGGCCTAGTTTATACAATCATGAAGCTACGGAAGATTTCAAATCCCGCGCCTCGGAGGATGCTGGGAGTTCAAATGGATCCAGCTGTTGTTTTGTTTCTGAGCGTCACCCAGGTTGTTTTGCTCTGAGCGCGCATGCGCCAATTTCCCCTTCTCGCATCAGAGAGCATCAGAGCAGCACCTTGGGAGCGATATTTTGACGCAGACGTGTTTTGTTGAACTTTGTGAGTGTTAAGCGTATTCGTGCTGCAACAGAACGTTTGCAGAGATGTCACAAAGGCGTCAGGACCGTGAAAGGCGCATACTGCCTGTCGGAAGTGAGAGTGTGAGGCGAGTTTTAGACTAGGATGCTGGAGAAGGACCAGCAACCAAACTGACCCAGCTTCTCAGCGGCGTGTTGTTCGCCCACGTGTGACCTATGGCGACCAAGGACCACATCCCGTTCCTTTTATGACCCCTAGGAAGCATCGGGTGTCCTGAGGGCATCCGAAAACATTTGGGAGGCCTCCAACAGAAGGACATAGACGAGTACTTGTCGGAGCTCAATCGAGAGCAGGTGGGAAGTCCTGATTTCGGTGGTAGCTGGTCATCTAGCGATGAGGACATCACGCCTGATGTCAGCGATGACGAGTATTTGCCCCCAATGTCCGTCACGGGATCCACAGGAGAAAAGCAAACTAGAATTTAGTGGTTTTAGTGCTTATGAGGGAGAAAGTGAGATGGAGGAGGAGGAGGATGCCCCGATTGTGGCTGGTGGGGACGATACCGAAAGTGATGGCGAAAGTGAAGGAGACGGCCCAGCTGGGAGTGTGGGAGTGCGAAGACGTGCGCGCGCGCGTGAGCGCAAACCCGTAGAAGGTCGCAACATCGCGGCAGCTCGGGTGAAGGCCGTTCGTCCAAAAGTGATGAGGGGTGGTTGGAGGACCCACCTAACATGCACCCATTCACGGCAGTACCTGGACTGACCGTCCCTGTGCCTCTCACGGCACTGGGGTTCATTCAGCTTTTCCTGACGCGGGAATTGCTGGAATTCCTGGTTGCGGAGACGGCAGATTACGCTCAGTACTGCCGTGAGGAATTGCAGACGACATTGTCGCACACGCTGGCGGGCTCCAACCTCACGGACATGGGGCATTTTTGGGGCTCCACATATTCTTTGGAATGATGCCTGCTGCCGACGTCAGGCAATATTGAGGCGGAATTTTTTTAAGTACACCCAATGTGGCGGCATTATGTCCCGTGATAGTTTCCTGGCGTTGGACAGGTATTTCAATGCCTTCAACCGAAGGGCTATACCCGGAATAACCCGACCGCCTCATCTTAGTCCGCCCAGTGTTGGAGTTCATTCGTGAACGGTGCCAGACTCGTGGTTCCTTCAAGAACCTTTCTTTGGATGAGGGTATGATGCCATACAAAGGGCGTCTAAGTATAAAAGTGTACAACCCCAAGAAGCCAAAGAAATATGGTGTAAAGTTATTTTTATTACGAAGCCAACACTGGATAAGTCGTGGACTTCTTGGTGTATTCTGGGGTCTTCTCACGCTGTGTGACACTGTCTTCGGTCTTGTGAATCGTTTCCGTAACCAGGGATACCACCTATTTATGGATAATTATTATAACTCGGTATCCCTGGCCCAGGAACTGTATGAAGCAGGTGTGCACGTCAGTGGTACCCTTCGGTTGGAGCGTGGGGCCCCGAATGTCCTCAAGAGGTTTGCTAGCCACCCGCAACATCTTGCAAGAGGAGAGACAGAGTGGCGGCGGAAGGGAGATGTCTTCGTCATCTGTTGGAAGGGGGTCCGAGTCGTGCCCATGATTACAACGAGTCATGAGCCCATCCAAGAAGAGATCACCCAGCGGAAGAAGACACGCCGGCAGGGCCGAGTTACGTTTGAGGAGTTTCGTGTCCAGCGCCCTACTGTCATCGGACACTACAACAGGCATATGGGAGGAGTTGATCTCTTTGATCAACTCATCCAGTATTATCCCTTCGCCAGGAGAACCAGGAGGTGGACACAGAAGCTCCTCAAATACCTCCTTCAGTTGGCCCTCCAGAATGCCTACATCATTTACTGTGGGTATAATTCGGACGCTCGGAGGTTGACCCACATCCAGTTTCTTGAGGTGGCTGGGAATGCCCTCATAAACTTCGATCCGGAGGAGTGGCCTTCCAACGCCGCCCCCCTGCCCCGAGCTCCAGCTCTGCCCCAAGAGGAAAGGGCAGATGTCGCTAGGTACCCCGACCTCAGAATTCCTGATCCTGCTGCCGCCGACCTTGATGATGACGCCGCCTCTGAAGATGCCGCCGCCCCACGAATTCCAGTGTCCCGTCGGGTAGCCGACCCTGTGTGTCGGCTGCAGCCAGGAGATCACACACTGGAGCTAATAGAAGGGGACAAACAGAAATGGTGCCGGGTGTGCCATATGAATGGCAAAAGGTAGCACTTTGCAGGTTAGAGGAGTGTAACCGCAAGTACCACAATGCGGTTATTTACTGGAGTGTGCCTGCCCGAGCGACACCGGAGGGCGCAGCGAGCCGCCAAAGGGCGGCCCACCAGCAGTAAGGGCGCGCGTCTCCCTCCTCCGCTTGTGCCCCGTCATGTCGGGAGGAAAAAAATGCAAGACTCTTCAATGGAGGAGGGAGAAAACAAGAACAGCATGAAGAGTCAGGATTACGAGTGAGTATTCTGCATTGATTTTATTTTTAGTTTTATATTTATGAGTGAGTATTCTGCATTGAATTTATTTTTAGTTTTATATTTATGAGTGAGTATTCTGCATTGAATTTATTTTTAGTTTTATATTTATTACAAGTTTTTTATATATCTGTATTCATTGCTGTTTTGTATATTATTTTGTTTTATGCAAAACAAAGTTTTTCACAACCATTCCTTTTAGTTATGTTTTTAGTAACAAAGTAAAAACAATATAATTTATATGTGTTTATGTATGAATGTCTGTATATATATATATATATATATATATATATATATATATATATATATATATATATATATATATATATATATATATATATATATATATATATATATATATATATATATATATATATATATATATATATATATATATATATATATATATATATGTATATATGTATATATATATATATATATATATATATATATATATATATATATATATATATATATATATATATATATATATAGATATATATATAATTTTTTACTTGGGTCTCTTTTGGGTAAGCAAAAAATCTCATGTTTTGATGATAAATGAGGCAGGCGGGTGGGGGGGGGAAAGGAAAAGGATAAGGATAATTAAGATGAGGAGATGACACTCCCCACAGCCACCGCAGAAAATTTCAGGGCTTCGAGTGATTTAAATAGTGGTTTAAACGCTAGAGGTGATTTCTATCCCATATACTCGGTAAGTTAAGCAAAATTCATATTATGAAAATAGGTAGTAAAGGTAGCCACTGCACGTGAACCTTTGGGACTCAACGAAAGAGTTCCACCCTTTTCCCTGATAAAAAGAGGACCCGACTTATACTGTGGAGTTCTTTGTAGATAAGACTTTAATGTATATAATGGACATAAGGATTGGTCCTAAGGGAGAGACACCACCTTCTAGGGGGACCACCTGTCCTGAGGGTCATCATTTTTAGCTAGGAACCTATGATCAGGGGAAAGGTGGACTTCTCCGGATGGGATATTAAAGAAATCAACATGATCATCACCTCTAGTGAGAGCCGATAGCTTTGAAATTCTGGCAACTGAAGCTAAGCTAATCAGAAGTACCTACTATAAGGCTGATTTAGCTACATCAATAGTGGCCGGGGCGAGGCATTTTTCAAACAATGATCTAAAGAAAGTAACCGTTAAGTTAGTAGCCACAGTTTGAGCTTCAGATGCCTTCAAGAAAGATGTTAGTTCTTTGCTGCTATGCATCATACTTTCTGAGAGTATAATCTCCCTATCAGATTCTAGAAGCAGAGCGTTGACGGGGTCAATGTTTGCTCCCTTTATGCGGCAAACATTATAAGGTCCGTAAAGCCCGGGCATTCTGAATTCTTAAGAAAGCAGACACAGCCTTTGTTTTTACTACTTGGGTCAGACTGGATTTGGGTATCTGATGACACCGCAACTTGAGTTCCTGGAGCAGAGGGAACCAGTTGCTCTTTGGCCAATAAGGGGCTACTAGAGCTAGATGGCCCTTGAATGACCTGAGTTTGTGCAGTACTCTCAAGAACAAGTTTATTGGGGGAAACAAGTACACCTTCTCCCAACAGTTCCAAACTATGGACATCGTATCTGTGGCAAAGGTCTGAGGGTCCGGGTTGGGAGCCACGTATCAGGGAAGCTTGTAATTGTTCTTTGCAGCGAACAGATCCACCTGGAGCCCTGGAACCCGGCGGCAAATTCAATTGAACGATTCCCCGCCCAGAGACCACTCCGCGTCCAACGGAGTAGTCCTGGACAGGGAGACCGCCACTATGTTCCACATCCCCGATAGATGGGTGGCTGACAAATGCCAGTCGTGCTTGTTCGCCAGGGAGAAGGTAGCTAACACCACCTGGTTAACGCGACCTGATTTGGAGCTGCCCCTTTGAAGCAATGAACCACCACTCGCTGCCCAACACCAGCCTGATGTGAAACTGGCCGGCGGGCGGAGTTTCTTGAGAATTAGAAACACTGCCACAGCTTCCAAGGTGTTTATATGAAACTGTTGGAACATTGTAGACCATATCCCTTAGACTTTTTGTTGTGGTGAATAACCTCCCCAGCCGCTTAAAGAAGCGTCTGAGTGTATTACCAGAGCCGGAAGGGGGAATTGAAGTGGAACAGGCTTCGAGAGACCCTGGATGCGGACCACGGGCGGGGTCTACTCTCAAGGATTTGAGGGGATGAGGGACTCTGTCTCTGAAACTGATGTCTTTAAGCTCGCTTTTAAGAGCAGGTCTGTCACTGAAGCAAACTTAAGAGGGCCGAGAAACCTCTCTTAAGACCTGCGGAAGGTTACTTTCAGAGACTTTCTGGTAGAATTAGATTTCCTTCCGCTTGGCCGGTGGAAGAGATAACCTGTACGAGGTTAGGTCCCACTTGATACCCAGCCACTGAAACCGAGACTTCAGAGTCAGGCGGGACTTTTCCTTGTTCAATTTGAAAGCCGAACGACCCCAAGAACTCGGTCATCTAGAATCACTATTTGCTGGCCGGAAACTTTCTTGGGGACAGTGAAAAAGCCTGCCTTGAAACTTGAGGTGCCTCACTTTCTTTATAGCTCATTTATTGAGTAGTTCCGTCACCAAGACCTGTAGGGCTTTTTGGGGGAAGGATGGTAAAATCTGGTCATGGGAGGGGGACCCCTGATCCAGTTCCAACCCAGACCTTTGGACACGATACTGTGTGTCCAGGGACTGAAGGACCACTGGTCTCTGAACCAGTAAAGGTGTTCACCCACCTAACTGGTCTCAGTGAGAGGAAGCAGATTTGCTTCCTCTACCATGGCCACTTTTCCTCTGGAAGACAGGCTCAGCCCTGCCTCTGAAGGGGGCTCGACCTCTACCCCCCCCTTGCGCTCCTATTAAAACCGTGAAAAACCCCACGGCCCTCATAGGTAGGGTTGTATGCCGGCGAGGAGACATACGTAGGTGCAGCAAGGGGTTGGGCTGGTTGAACCAGCACATACTGTTGGGGTTGGGCCTTGGAGGTGGATGTTTGGCTCACTGTTGAGAACGGGACTGCCTGAACAACCGCCTGATGTTGGGGTCTCTTGCGCTTCCTGTAACGTTTCCCAGGCCTATTCTGGGAACCGCTAAACTCGGAGGTCTTCTGCTTAAGAGCGGAGATACCCCACCGGGAGCGCAGACTCTGGTTGGTCCTGGTTGCTTCGCTCAGGACACCGGAGACTTCATCGTCTGGGAAAAGGTTGGTTCCCCAGAAAGAACTCCTCTTGAGCCTGTCAGGTTCAAGACGAATGGTGGCATCAGCAAAGATGAACTTACAGCAGTTCATCTTTGCTACCATGAAGTCGGACAGGTCCGACTGAAACCCTGCTAACAGGGATTTAGTCAGAACCTGAAACAATGGTTCCTCTGAAAAGGAGACGGCGGTCGCTTCTGACAGGCACAGCGAGTTCAAAGACCGGCTCAACCGACACCGTGCTTCGAACTCAGCCTTCAGGAGAGCTTCTGTGAGCTTAGGAAGCTGCTCTCTGAACTGGTTTGACGCGCAATCTGGGTCCAATTTACCGACAGTAAATGTGGACGGAGCGTTCATCCAGAACTCGTCACCCCCGGGGAAGATTAGAGATGTAGGGTCTAATTCCCGGAGCTGAGGCAAGGGTTTGCCTTCCCAGCAAGCCTGAGCAGTTGCAATAGCAACTTTGTTCAGACAGGGGTGGGTAGCCTACCACCAAGAGAAAACATATTTAAGTTGCCCTTGAAGGGGGTCAACTCCGTGTCCTCCGCCTGCCACCCGGTAAAAGTGCGCAGGAGAACGGATTGCGCCTGGTCCCTAGGGAAAATCACCGTCTCCTTAGGGACCTCAATTGAGCGTACCCAGGCTTCCTCCGTCAGCCTAACGAAGCCTGGGTAGGGGGCAAGAGATCAGCCGGGGAAGAACTCCAGTTCTTCTAGACGCCTGGTACCTAGGCCTTCAATGGTCAAGGTGCCTTCATGCTGACAGCACGAAGAGCAACCCGCCATGGGTTCCTTACGTCAAAAGGAGGGAGGGCAGCGGTGTCGGGAACTGATAGTGCACCCGGCACCACCGAGCGACAAATCAGCGATCAGCTTCTCATGATCTTGAAGCTTCTCAGTAAGCTTATCTAGTTTTGTGTCTACCTCCGTGGAGAACCTCTTGAACAATATCCCCGCAAAACCCTCCGGGTCAAAGGCAGGCTGGCGAGGGAGGGCTGGACTTGTCGCCCACCTACTCACTCCTTTGCCCGGGTACTCAGTTTGCTCCCGGAAGGCAAAGGGTCAGTACCCTTTGGCTTCGATGGGGGGAAAGGAGAGGCTTTTCGTGAAGACAAGGACTTGTAGCCCTTCGCCTTCAACGACGACTTCAACTTGGGGACAGTAGACTGAACTCTGTCCCTCAAGATAGCAGGTTTGGTGAAGGCCTGAAAGGAAGAGGATGATGAAGGAGGGGGATTAAGGAGGGCGCCCGCCCCCACTGCCTCACTTACCTCAATACCTACCCCCTGGTCCTGCTCGGTGACCATCGGCTCGAGATCCAGGTCGAGCGCAGCGACGACTCTGTAATCCCCCGAGTGTAGGGAGTCCCCTTGCAGGGGCTGGGTCGCGGCCCGGATCTGGTCGATGATAGGTGCGGCCACATCAGAAGGTACAGCCGCAGTGATCCGGGCGCTGGGATAAAGCAGGTCCCTCAGCTTTTCATCGAGGATATAGGGTTTCCCCGACGGGACATTCCTCCCGAACCCAGCTACCCAAGCGCGGAGAGACCCCAAGGCCTCTTTCTTGAAGGACTCGTCAACCTGAAAGGGGGCAGAGTGTCAAAGAAGGGCTAATACCGTGTTTATATAAGAGCCAAATGTGACCAAATAACAAACTCTGACTAATGTGGTAAAGCGGAAGTAATTAGCTTACCGACTCGTCCTGGAGACATCCATACGATGCGAAGCAAACCTCACAGCCGTCCGGATGCTAGACGATCAAGTCATCAAGCCGGACTGCACAGCCAGCATGAGTCCGGCACACCACATGCCCGTAGGGTTGGTGGAGGATGGCGGCACATCCGGGCTCCTCACAACGAACAGTCTGTAAGTGTGAAAAGTACATGAATCTACCACTCTAAGAAACTTAAACTATGTAGGGATAAGTATTTTCATACCATGCTACCGGAGAACTCCGGTGGAATGAAAACCCCAGAGACGGACCTACTAAGCAAAGAAACTTAAAGTAAACAAATCAACCCGATGGCGGGGTTAAGCCGCCGGGGGACAGTAACAAACATATGGTAAGCATCACCTCCCGACTGCCGGAATTTTCCGGCAGAACAAGAGAGATGAATCAACGGGACTCTCACCACCAGGAACGCCAGTAATAAAAACGGCGGAACCTAAGGGAAGGATCACTGGACTAAAATAAAATTAAAGTAAAAATCTCAACCCGATGGCGGGGTTAAGCCGCCGGGGAGCAGTAGCAAACACATGGTAAGCGAAAAATCTCCCGACTGCCGGAATGCTCCGGCGGAACGAGAGAGTTGAATCAATGGGACCCTTACCACAAGGAACGCCAGAAATAAAAACGGCGGAACCCAAGGGAAGGATCACCGGACTCTGATATAATATTAAAGAAATCCAACATATAACAACCCGACGGCGGGGTTAAGCCTCCGGGGACCAGCAACAGTCATATATCAACCCGACGGCGGGGTTAAGCCGTCGGGGATCAGCAATAAACATATGGTAAACAGAAAACCTCCCGACTGCCGGAATACTCCGGCGGAACGAGAGAGTTGAATCGACAGGACCCTCACCACAAGGACCGCCAGTAATGAAACCGGCGGAACCCAAGGGAAGGATCATCAGACTCTGATATAAGATTAAAGCAAACATATCAACCCAACGGCGGGGTTAAGCCGCCGGGGACCAGTAACAAGTGTATACACATAGAGGGTGGTAAAGAAAAGGATTTTGACAAAGGAAAAATCTATTTCTGGGGAGAGACCTGTGTCACCCGGTGAAATAACCTTTCAGCACTTATTTCTAGGTAAAGCTATTACTAAATATACCAGAGAAAAGCTAAAAAGCTAAGCCGGAGTTACTACCCCCGGTGCGAGCTCCATGGTATGGAGTCGCGGTATGAGAAAGGGTGAGATTGTCACAATCACAGGCCTCCGCCCTGTAAACTTTCCCAATGTCAAAAGTCCCACTGAGTCAGGTGCCGTTACATACCCCGCACCACTCATGGACTGTAAACAAGCCAAGCGTCACCCACATTCCACATTAGCACCCCACACTGGAATGGTATTTTACCAGGGGAAGAAGAAACATGGGGTCACAGTGACACAGGTCTCTCCCAGAAATAGATTTTTCCTTTGTCAAAATCCTTTTTCTGGGTTTCTCGACCTGTGTCAGCCGGTGAAATAATAACAGAGAAATCAAAATACCATCCTGAAGCAAAAGGAAACTTGTAGAGGAAAGTAATAAAACTGAATGTCTGCAAGAGTTTTAATATCTTAGTAGTAAGAATGGCATTAAGACATAATGATGACATCATAATATACTTAGTTTTAATATAACATAATGATACATGAATACATAATCATAATTGGATAAGAGTACTTAAAATTACAAACTTAAGTACTAAACATATACTTAAAACTAATGTAAGGAAACTGTGTTCCACAAAACAATACATGTATATATAAAGTAAACAATTGGTAGAATAAATTCATGTCATGGTCAGGAGAAAGGCTGTGAAGCATGCCTGACCTGGAGGTGACTGAGGGGAATAAATGAGGCAGGTAGGAGGGAGGAGAGTGACTGAGTACAGAAAGAATCAAACTGTGGGGGGAACTATGTTCTCTGCCGCCACTGTAGAGAATTTGAGAGCTTCTAGTGATTTCAGGTAGTGGCGTTTAAAAACTATGGGGGATTTCCACCCCGTGTATTTTGACAGATCCTCAAAATTCATATAATGAAAATAGTTAGTGGAGGTGGCCACTGCCCTGATGTCATGCACTTTTGGGACTGAATCTGGGTTTGCATGTTTAATGAAATATAGGATCTGTTGTCTAATGGCTTTCAAAGAAATGGTTCCTCCCCCTTCCCTTACAAATAAAGGCCCTGAAGTTATGTGTGAGGTCCTGTCTAAGAAGGCTTTCAGGGTAAAGACTGGGCATAAAGACAGGTCCTGTGGGAGGGGGATGATCTTCCAGGAGACCACCTATCTTGAGGATCTTCATTTTTAGCTAGGAACTTAGGGTGAGGAGCTAGTAACACTTCACCTGATGGAAGGAAATCCAGATGATTGGGTTCTCTAGACAAGGCAGCCAGTTCAGAAATTCGAGCACCTGAAGCTAAGCTAATCAAAAATAAGGTCTTTCTTAATAAGTTAGTGAAAGAACAATTATGATTATCTATTTCTGAAGCTAAGTTAAGGACATCATTTAAGAACCAGGAAACCGACTGTGGGCGGGTTACTGGTCTCAAACGAGCACAGGCTTTAGGGATAGACGAAAAATAAGAGTCTGTTAAGTTAATCTTAAACCCGTGTAAAAATATCTTTTTCAAGGCTGATTTTGCTGTAGTAATGGTACTTGGGGCCAGACCTTTTTCAAACAATGACCTAAAAAATGAAATGGCTAAGTTAGTGGTCATTACTGTAGCTTCAGATTCTTTTAAAAAGAGTGCCAATTTCTTAACTGCTGAGTCGTATTGTCTAAGAGTGGAGTCCCTTTTATCTGATTCTAGGAACAAAGTGTTAATAGGATCAATATTAGCATCCCTTTGAGCAGCAAACTTCATGAAATCCACAAAGCTAGGGCATTCTGAATTCTTGAGGAAGCTGACACAGTCTGAGTTTGTACTATTTGCGTCAGTTTCGGGTTGGGAATTTTCAAACACCGAAGCTTCAGCTCTAGAAGAAGTGGAAACCAGTTGCTCTTCGGCCAATTTGGAGCTACTAAGGCTACTTGGCCCTTGAATGTCCTGAGTTTGTGAAGGACTTTTAATAACAGGTTTACTGGGGGGAAGAGGTAGATTCTTTTCCACTTGTTCCAATCTATGGACATTGCATCTGTGGAGTGAGCTAGAGGGTCCAGGTTGGGAGCCACATAGCAAGGTAGTTTGTGGTTGCATTCTGTTGCAAAGAGATCTACTTCGAGACCCGGAACTTGGTTGCAAATCCACCTGAAGGAAGTTCTGTCCAGGGACCATTCCGACTCCAGCGGAGTTGTCCTGGATAGGGAATCTGCAATGACATTCCGGACCCCTGCAAGGTGGGTAGCAGACAGATGCCAATGGTGTTTGTTTGCTAGAGAGAATATTGCTATCATAACCTGGTTGATCCGACTCGACTTGGAACCTCCCCTGTTCAAACAGTGCACTACTACTGCGCTGTCGAGAACCAATCTTATATGAATCCGTTTGTTCGGGCGCAGTTTCTTCAGGGTTAGAAAGACTGCCATGGCTTCCAGAACATTGATATGAAACTGGCGGAACATGGTAGACCAAGTCCCCTGCACCTTCTTGTGTTGGGAGTATCCTCCCCACCCGCTTAGGGAAGCGTCGGTGTGAATCACTAGGGATGGTGGAGGAAACTGAAGGGGCACTGACTTCGATAAACTCTTGACGGACGTCCAAGGCCGGAGTCTCTTCTTCAGAATCGGTGGAATCAGAGATACTTTGTCTCTGAACCTGACATTGGCTTGACTCGGCCATACCCTGTTTATATCTTTCAGTTTGGATTTCAAAAGAAGATCCGTCACTGAAGCAAACTGAAGAGAACCTAAGACTCTTTCTTGGGTATGACGGGAAGCTTTCTTGTTCTTGAGAAATTGTCTGGTTGCTTTCGCTATTTCTCTCCGTTTGGCCAGCGGAAGGGATAGTCTGTGTGTACCCAGGTCCCACTGAATTCCTAACCACTGAAAGCGACTCTCCGGAACTAGGCGGGATTTCTCCCTGTTTATCTGAAAGCCCAGTGATTCTAGAAAGCCGATTACTATGGCTGTTGCTTTCCGGCATTCGTCGACGTTGGACGCCCAAATGATCCAATCGTCTAGGTATGCGGCTAGCATGATCCGTTGAGACCGGAGTTGTTGAACTACCGTATCCGCCAGTTTTGTGAAGATTCTGGGAGCTATATTGAGACCGAATGGCATGACCCTGAATGAGTATGCTTGATTTCCTAGTCTGAACCCCAGATAAGGAGAGAACCTTCTCGCAATCGGGATGTGATAATAGGCGTCTGAAAGATCTATGGAGGTGGTTACGGCTCCACAGGGAAGTAGGGTCCGAACCTGTGAGATTGTAAGCATCCGAAACTTGTCGCATTGAATGTAGGAATTTAGACGGGACAAGTCTAGAATTACTCTTCGCTGACTGGAACCTTTCTTTGGAACACTGAATAGTCTGCCCTGAAATTTCAGATGTCTCGCTTTCTTTATTGCCCTCTTATTAACAGATCTTTCACAAAGTCCTTCAGAGCCTTGGAGGGTGATTGATGGAACCTGATCGGGGGGGGGAGGACTTCTGCTCCAACTCCACCCCAATCCCTTGGAGACTATGCTCTGGGCCCAGGGACTGAAGCTCCACTGGTCCCGAAAATGGTACAACCTCCCGCCTACCTGAGATATCTCACTGTGCGGGAGAGGGCCTGCCTCCTCTAGATCCTCTGCCTCCCCTTCCTTTGGAGGAGGAGCGGGATGAACCTCTACCTCTGAAGTACCCTCTAGCTCTCGTTCCTTTTGCATTTTGGATTGACCGAAATGCCCCCTGGCTTTCATAAGAGGCATTATAAGCTGGGGAGGATACGTAAGAAGGGGCAGCGAGAGGTTGATGGGCTGGTTGAACCAGCACATACTGAGGTTGAGGTTGAGGTTGGGAAGTTGAGGGATGTCCAGGGACGGGGACCTGGACAGCCTGCAGTACAGTCTGAGTCGGGAGCCGCTTGAATTTCTTGAACTTCTTCCCTGGTTTAGGGTGAGTTCCGGCGGGCTCCGACTGCTTCCTCTTGGAGGACAAACCCCAACGGGAGCGGAGACTCTGGTTGGCCCTAGTTGCCTCTGCTAGGACTGTGTCAACCTCTTCCTGAGGGAACAGGTTAGCTCCCCAGATGGAGCTTTTTATGAGCCTGTTAGGCTCATGACGGATGGAAGCTGCCGAAAAGATGTGCTTCCGGCAGTTCAGTCGGGCCTTAACGAAATCATAGAGGTCCTGTTGGAAGCTTCCCAGGAGAGATTTCGTCAGCACCTGGAAAAGAGGATCCTCGCAATATACCACTGACGTCGCCTCTGCCAAAGTCAACGAGTTTAAGGACCTACTAAGTCTGTCCTTAGCGTCTGCTTCGGGCTTCAGGAGTGACTCTGGGATTCTGGGGAGTTGCTCACTGAAGAGGTTAGAGGCGCAGTCAGGGTCCAGCCGGGTAACCGTAAAGGTATCCGGAGTAGCCGCCCAATACTGGGAATCTCCGGGTAAGACTAGAGAGGTGGGATCTATCTCCCGGAGATGAGGAACTGGTTTGCCTTCCACGCAAGCTTGGTTGGTGAGGGAGGCTACTTTAGAGGTGCACGGAGTGGGGAGAGCTTCCCCCAGAGAAAACATGGTAAATGCACCTTTTGCCGGAGTGAGCTTTGTATTCTCCGCCTGCCACTCCGACAAGGTCCGTAGTAGGGCTGATTGGGCCTGGTCCCTCGGGAAGATGACCGTCTCCTTTGGGACCTTATCGGACCGAATCCATGCCTCCTCCGTGAGCCTGGCATAACCTGCATAAGGGGATTTCAGGTTGGGAGGGAAGAATTCCAGTTCCTCCAACCTGCGAGTGCCTAGGCCCTCAATAGTGAGGGTACCCTCATGCTGGGGGGCAAATAGGGTCAGGCGCCAGGGGTTCCCTTTATCGAAAGGGGGCAGGTTGGAAGTATCTGGGACGGAGAAGGGTTTGTTGGCTGCTCCGCCACTCATAAACCCGGAGATCAAAGTCCTCTGTGACTTAACCTCCTCTGACAAGGAGAGCATCGAAGCGTTAGAAGAAGACAGCTGATTCGAGAATTGCGACAGCTTGTCGTCAACCCTCTTGTCAAACTGCTTCATAAGAAGCTCAGCAAACGCTTCCGCGTCAAAGGAAGGAGGGGTAGGAGCCTCCTTACTGTGTTTTGAACGTGCTCCCTTCCCAGAAGTAGAGGCCTTGCTCGTGAGACGGCACGGGGCTGAGGGGCCGTGGCGTCTTCGAGGAACCTCGGAGCGGACTTTCTGGGATTTCAAGGTCTTTTTCTTAACAGTTTTCACCTTAGGGACGGTAGACCTTGCACCGTCCATAAGGCAAGAGGATTTCACAAATCCTCGGAAGGAAGAAGCAGTAGAAGAGGGAGAACTGAAGAGAAGATCACCTGCCTCACTTACCCCCTTACCAGGCTGTTCCAAGTCAACATTCATGGGTTCCAGATTGAGGTTGAGGGCCGCAACGTCTTCCGCGACAACACCGCATGCAGCGACTTCTTCTTGGGAGGGCTGCGTCATCTCCCGGATCCCGGCGATTAAGGGGGCGGCTATCTCATCCGCAACCGAAGCCGAGATCCAGGCGCCGGGGAAGAGAACGTTGCAGACTTCTTTGCAGAGGATGTAGGGTTTCCCTGCCCCGACGTTCCTCCCGAACCCAGCCACCCAGGACTTAAGTGGGTCGACAAGGCGGAGTCCCGGGAGCTGCGGTCAATCTGAAAGGGGGAAAGAAAGACAGGTGACTGAGCCTCCTAAAAGGAGAATATGTTGCAATTATCCATCAAAGACAAAACTGAGGTTAAACGTGAATCGGAAGTGGAAGATTTTCTTACCGACTCATCTAGAACCTGCTCGTATAGAGCGTAGCACACTTCACAACCGTCTGGGTGCCAAACAGTCAGGTCCCCCACGTGGACTGCGCAGCCGGAGTGGGACCTGCAGACTTCATGCCCGCTGGCCTGGTTCAGCACAGCGGTGCACCCTTGCTCCTGACAATGCACCATCTGTAAGCTGAACGATAAATGAGTATGCTAATAAGACTGCCGGAGCAGTCTGCGGAGTAGTGTCTTAGAATAGTAGTTATCCAAGTAGGTCCGCCGAGTTAACTGGGAAAAAAGGGGCTACTGGAACGACATGATTAACTACCTAGAGGGACCGCGGAGTTAATCCGGAGCGACGGAAAGGTCCCAAAGGATAGTTAATTACAATATTAAATAATAATAATAAATAAACATAAATATATATATATATATATATATATATATATATATATATATATATATATATATATATATATATATATATATATATAAAAACCATATCCGGACAGGTCCCGCCGGAGTAAACCGGGAGGTTAACGGGCCTACTGGAATATGCAATAACACCCAAAGGGGCCGCCGGAGTTAATCCGGAGATGTCCGAAGGGGTAGTTATCAAAAAAGTAATATTATAATATAATATATAATATATATATATGTGAAATGAATAAAAACATCTGCGACTAGGGAAAGATCAACTATAAGGTGTACTTTTCCACTTGGAGCCGGAGGGAGTCCTGTACTTCAAAGCGGTGACGGCGGAGGAGGTGTAGTGAACACCGTCCAACCAAACACCATACCCACCGGAGTGGGGGAGACAAGGACATCCGACTACTTAGCAGAGAAAAACACCAAGATAGGTAGCTGGTGGAGGGAAGATACTGGGAATAGGTGTACTTGAAAAGGACAAATATAAGTGTCATACTGTGTGAACGACAGAAGACAGTCAGGTGGGAGACTCCAACTGGCAACTTGAACACAATTCTCCCCACCCGAGGTGTTCGAAGAACTATCTCGGATGGGAAAAAACGCGTACTGACACAGGGAGGGGAGGGGATGATATAGGCCATGAGTGCGGGACTCAGGTTAGCGACCAGGGAGTGGGTAGGCACACCCCGGGCGCCATGAGAACCTACTTCCTCCCTGCGATCGGACGAACATGTACGAACGATACTGAGAGAGAGGAAGACAGGGAACACTCAAGGACAAAGCAAAGAAAGGGATGGGAAACAGGGGTGTGGGAGCACCCCCGGTCCCCTACTGTGGTCTCGAAGGGAATGACCGGATAAGGTCAGGTGACGAGAGAACAGCCAATCAATGCAGAGTGAGGGGATATAGGCTATGGCGAAAGGAAAGGATAAATCTCGGGCCTTGGTAAGATAACATATAAATGAAAGCTAACCAAGGGTGGGAGAGGGTGGGGGGAGAAGGCAATAGGTGAGAGGACGTGGTAGGAGGGGGAAAAACATGAAGTGGAGAATAACCCGAAGATGTGGCTCGGAAGGAGAAGGCAACACAAGGGACCCTCGTTATTCCAGCTTAACTATTTAGTACTGTAAAGACTAAACGGAAAGGCCGAAATAGGGAGAGGGAAAAGCGTCAGCCCAACTCACTAACCAACGCCACATAAAGGGAATCCAACATGAACCCCCCTACACACTGAGCTCTCTCCTAGCCAGTAGGAGACCACCAAGCTATAGCCTAGGCTAGCCTAACCCAGCCGGAGGCTGAGGAAGGAAACCCAAGAGAAGTATCTACTCCACCAACTTACAGATAACTTAGCCTAGGCAAAATAATAATGATCTAAATAATCATAAGAGCATATGTAGAAGGGAAGACCAAGCCCCACGCGATATGAGCGCGGAGGGAAAATGGCCGACCTCCCAGATAAAATTTTTCAGTTTAATATCTGTAAATATCAAAGACATCCGTGCGCTTGGCTTAAAATAAGCAATATAAGCATAAATGTACCATCTCAAACAAAATATCCCAACCCTGGAGGAAGCAAATGTCCAAATTGTAACACATATAACAAGGGATAAAGGCGGATAGGCCCGAGCGGGAAAACTCGAAGCCTAAACGACAATAATTGGGACTTCCCCCAGAGAAGGGTGATAAAAATACAAAACCCAATTGAATATATATATATATAATAAACAAAAGGGTACAAATGGAAAAAAGGAAGGGGAAGAAGCCCCGACCTAGTCCCGTGCCGACATAAGGTCACATGGCGACGGGCAATGGGGATGAGACTGGCAATAAATCCCCCTAAATATTTAACTAGAGGGAAATAAAATGCCTCAACCACCCAAAATAATACACAGAGATGGTACTCAACTTAGGTGAAGAATCCAATGAAGATGCCATTGCTTGAACAATTGAACAAAAGCGCACACGATTAGGACACAACAATAGCGGACGCGTGCTAAAAGTGGAATGAGGGTGACGCCAGCTTGTTTACAGTCCGCGAGTGGTGCGGGGGTATGTAACAGCACCTCACTCAGTGGGACTTTTGACATTGGGAAAGTTTACAGGGCGGAGGCCTGTGATTGTGACAATCTCACCCTTTCTCATACACGACTCCATACCATGGAGCTCGCACCGGGGGTAGTAACTCCGGCTTAGCTTTTTAGCTTTTCTCTGGTATATTTAGCAATAGCTTTACCTAGAAATAAGTGCTGAAAAGTTATTTCACCGGCTGACACAGGTCGAGAAACCCAGAAAACTAGTTAACAACGCCACTATGAGGTAGAGTCCCCCGAAGTCCGGTACCATTACTACCGGAGATCCCAAGCCTCTATCGCTAGAGTACACAAGAAGGAAGAGGCAGAACACAACTGGACCCACATGGGCAGGTGTACGCGCCAATCAATTCCGACTAGAATGACCCAGACGCCAAGGCGAATGCGGGAGGCAAAGGGAGGACCGGGGATGATGGGAGGGGGAAGGATAACCCTGAAAATGTTCGAAGACCCACTCGATCCGAGGAGAGCGGGTAAACAAAACATAAAGTCAAGACGGTTGTCACCAGGAACCATCCCTGGGAGGGAGCGAATCCCTCCACCAGGGAGGACCCAAGCACTCGGGGAGAACATCGGGGACCGATGTCACACCATGAGAGATGACAAGGAATTGACTTAGGGTAGGCTAGGGAAGGGGGAAAAGCTAAGTAAGGAAGGGCTTAGACCAGAGAAGAGGAAAACAGGAGACTAGGGAAGACGTATTCCCATCTCAACTGAAATCCCAGGCCGTACTAGGTAAAGTGATACCCAAGTAGGGAGAGCTCTAGGCCTGCCCTAACAGGAAGGGAAAAGGAAGTAGCGTACGACCCCCACTCAGACACCTTGTAATAGACACAGTCTATAAAATACGAAGGGGAGAATGAAAGGGAGGGATGTAGAACCAACAGGGAGAGAAAAACCTGTGTTGAAGGCCAGCCAGAACCGTAAGGTAAGGGAATGCTAAAATAGCGTGGAGGAGACACACCCAGGGGAAAAACCTCTACCCTCCGAAAAGAAGGGGAGGACAATGGGGTCTCACTCCACCACCCAAACAACGGTCGGTGGACGGAACAACAACAGAAACTCCCTCCATCTGCTGATCCCCTCCTCTCACCTAACCTACTCCAGGATACAAGGGAGAGAGGGAGGCCAAATAGGCTACCAGGAAAGCCTAACCTTGCACTAGGCAGGGCTAGGACAGGGATGTTAACCAGAAATAATAAATAAATAATAAATAAATAACCACCATTACTAAATATATACACTAGACATTGATATCGGCTTGTGCTTGGCACGTAGCCTAACCAACAAAGCGACAGGAAGTAAACAGATAGGACTGTACCTGACGCTCGCGGTAATAATGATAAGATTTAAATATAATAAAACATGACATCAAGCACAAACATCATAGAAATCTATAATGACCATAATTAATAGGGAAAACTTCCTGGGGAGATACCTAGGCGGAAAATACTACGGGAACCCTAAATGTAAGAACTCCTATGATGGGAAGTTCTACGAAATTAACTTTAGAGGATATCCCAAAGACCCAACCCAGGCAAGACCACCAGGATGAATCCTATGGGGGGAATGATAAATAATGTAACCGACCAAGAGAAGCCCGAACAGAACAAGCTGAACGAGCGAACCTCGCGGTCGACATGGCTGACAAGGGGACGCCGCAGCGTCCCAACAAGATTCACGTATAATATCAAAATACGATGTAAAACAGCCAAACTTATCATAAAAACCCCACAAAAATATGGTACTTAACTTGGAAACAGTAAAGGTGCTTGACGACATGGTGAAATAAAGGCAAATCATGCCTAAAAACACAAGCCACAAACAAATCTGCGATCAAAACGAGTGCTAGAAATGGAATGAGTTCAGATGGCGCTGGAGTTGCCGCGTGGCTGGCTGGGGAGCATGGGCGCTGGTACGGCCCCTCACTCTTCTCGGGGATATTGACATAGGGATGTCTATAGAGTGTGGCTCTGTGGTTGTGATTCCTTCACTCACCCTTGGTTATACCGACATCTTCATCGAAGGTGCTCGATCTGGGGGTAGTAACTCCAGCATTCCTGTAAGCTTTTTTCTCTGGTATATTTAGCAATATTTATACCTAGAAATTCGAGTAAGAATGGAATTTCACCGGGTGACACGGGACCGAGCTCAGAAAATCACAGCACGCTTAGTTTTTAAGATTAAGAGTTCATTTTTGGCTCCTTTTCTGTCATTGCCTGAAGTTTAGTATGCAACCATCAGAAATGAAAAAAAATATCATTATCATATATAAATATTGGAATATATGACAGCGCGAAAAAAAATTTTCATATATAATTGTACAGTATATAAATCACGCTGTGAGCAAAACGGTTAAAGCTAATGAGTTATTTTTTGTTTCTTTGTATTGTACACTAAATTGTGATGATTTTGGTATATAACAAATTGTAAAACAATCAAAGCAACACACAGAAAATATTATCACAAAATGATGCATGAATTTGTAACGTGCGGACGTAAAAAAAAGTTTTTTTTCAAAAATTCACCATAAATCGAAATGTTGTGCTAGAGACTTCCCGTTTGTTGCAAAATGAAGGAAATTGATCGAATAGTACTAGAGTGTAAGTGTTTTAGGTTACAATTGCAGTTTTCGACCATTTCGGTAGAGTTAAAGTTGACTGAAGGTAGAATTTTATCTATTTATCGTGATTTATACGAAAATATTTCAAAACTGATAAAAGCTACAACCATGAGTTATTTTTTGTTGTATTCTGCATGAAAATGCGCATATTTTCATATATAAAACTTTATGTAACGACTAATATAAAACGGTGCAAACATTACAACAAAGTGAAAAGAATTTCTGAGATGTTCGGCCGTTACTGCGCGGACATAAGGAAAAAGTTTTTTTCAAAAATTCACCATAAATTGAAATATTGTGCTAGAGACTTCCTGTTTGTTGCAAAATGAAGGTAAATGATTAAATACTGTATTACTAAAACGTAAGTGTTTTAGCTTACAATTGCGTTTTTCGACCATTTTGGTTGAGTTAACGTTGACCGAAGGTTGAAATTTTGGCACTTATCGTGATTTATATGAAAATATTTCAAAACTGACAAAAGCTACAACCATGAGTTATTTTTTGTTGTATTCTACATGAAAATGCACACATTTTCATATATAAAACTTTATGTAACGACCAATATGAAACGGTGCAAACGTTACGACAAAGTGACGAAAGAATTTCCAAGATGTTCGGCAGTGTTACCGCTCCCTGAAGTCAGGGAAAAAATTTTTTTTTTTTTAAATTCACCATAAATCAAAATATTGTGCTAGAGACTTTTAATTTGTTGCAAAATGAAGGTACATGATTGAATATTACCAGAATGTAAGAGTTTTAGCTTACAATTGCGTTTTTCGACCATTTCGGTCGAGTCAAATTTGACCGAAGGTTGAAATTTAGGCACATCATGATTTATATGAAAATATTTCCAAACTGATAAAAGCTACAACCATGGGTTATTTTTTGTTGTATTTTACATGAATTGCGCACATTTTCATATATAAAACTTTATGTAACGACTAATATAAAACGGTGCAAAAATTACGACAAAATGACAAAAGAATTTCTGAAATTTTCGGCCGAGTTACCGCGTGGACGTAAGGAAAAAGTTTTTTCAAAAATTCACCATAAATCGAAATATTGTGCTAGAGACTTCCAATTTGTTGCAAAATAAAGGTAAATAATTGAATATTACTAGAATGTAAGAGTTTTAGCTTACAATTGCGTTTTTCGACCATTTCGGTCGTGTCAAAGTTGACCGAAGGTTGAAATTTTTTGTAGTTGACGTACCGTACGTCCACTCAGCACCCAACAGACAATTTTAGTTGACGTATGGTACGTCCAGTCGGCGTTTAAGGGTTAATGTCCTCCTCCAACTGGGCTTTCACCTCTTTTTCCCAGTGCTTGGGTACTGACGCAGGTGTGTGGCAGGCATAAGGAACTGCATCAGGTAATAGGTGGATACGGTGGGGTTCCCCTTCCATTACCGGGAGGGGCTCTCTCTCAGTGTTGAAGGTCGTGCTTGAAAAATGGGCTACTAACCAATCTTCCAATCTGGTAATATTCTCCTCAGCAGGGGGAAATGGGATGGTTGGCAGTCTTGCAGGTTGATGGGTTGCTTCGACGGATGTATGGGTCACTCTTGCTGCTGTGGGGGCGGAGTCCAAGAAGGGGGCATGGTTTGGAAACATTTCTGGCACAAGACCTAGTTTCTTGCAAATGTCCAAGGATAGATAAAGTCAATGGAAGACTTTACAAAATACACTTCTTGGTTGCGTGCCTCGCCTTGTATTCTATAGTACACAAGGTCGACCCTAAACACTTCAGCTGTAGGTTGGCAAAGTCTCGCAACCCTCCCTTCAACCTCATCGTAGCTGGTTTCATGTTCAACATCGCAAGAATAGTGGGTCCCGCAACACAAACCTGGGCACCAGGCCAAGCATACATCAACACGAATAGTGGGTTGTGGGGACAGCCCATTCCGCAACCTTGCCTCTGCTGCTCGACAACTGCGATCACTGCACTTGCTATGTCTGACTCCGCTGCCAGACCACTGATGTTTTTCTTGGCGCCCACCCTCTGCAACACTTCTTCAGGTGTCCAGTTTTACCGCACCTGTGGCATGTCATGTTTCTCGGGGACATGAGGAATACCCAGGGGTATGACGAATACCACAATTACCACAGGGACGTGACTGCACTTTCACAGGGGCACTCTTGTCACATTTACTAAGGGCGGCAGCCACCTCGGGTTCTTTCTCACACATTTCGGCAGCAGCTGCTCTGGGGAGCTGCTGGGCCATGCCCTATTAATAACGAAGGGCGTGCCACGGGCGGCCCTCATACACACTGCATGTGACCCTGAGGAAGTTGATATCACGAATATCATTACATGATTGAAATACTTGCCTTTTTAGCACTTTATCACTTAGGCCTACCATGAGCTTACGCAACAGCATATATTCAGATAAATCATGATTACAATTAGGACATGTGAATGCACAATGGGTAGCCTTTTGCGTACACTTAATAAAAAAAATCATTAAAGGACTCACTAGGCTCTTGGGCCAAATAAAAAAACTCTAGCCACTGCACTGCTTGATTAGCAGCTTTTACCACTAATTGCTTAACTGCATTGAATGCCCCTTCAGTAGAGAGGGTATTCCACTGCATGTCGATATATCTAGAATCAAGTGCACGTTGCAATATCGGGACACAATGTAGCCTTATGTGATGAACAGCCTCGTTAGGCTTCACTTTGCATAGCTGCAACCAACACTCCATTGACTGTTTCCAAGACCTGAAGGCTGCAGGGGACACCTCAGCCTCGCACTTTTCTGGAGCTGCTGACGAAGGGATCCTTGGTTGGGGGACATTGCTTCCTCGGAGTGACAACGCTGTTATCTCAGCCTGAAGGTTCTGGATGGCCTGTTGCTGGGTTTGTGACACGTGTCGAGCCTGCAGCATTGAAGCCAGTGATATTCTGACGCCGGTTCCTGAACTTCCTACCCTTGCAATTCTGCCCGTAGGGGATGCAAACGAGGATCGTCTTGGCTGTGGTGCCATGCTGTACTATGGTTATGGCTGTAGGTCCTATTTCTTCATTCACTGCGCCATGTGGGGTCTAATGCTAGGCAGGATCAAGAAATGATACTCAGCATGGCTTTGTTTCTTCATTGCAACTGACTCACTGCTAGCAGGTTCATCAGCTAACACATTACAATATGCCAATACTGTAATATATAAGGAAAAAAGGGTTTTATTACCGTTATTATCAGTTTCTTTCATAATGTGAATCTTTTCATGTAGGTCGGTGGTCATCCCACTTAGGCCTAGGCTAGCCTACTGATAAACATCACTTTAGACACAAAAAAACTATGCTTCACATTAATGGACAGTTAGCTTTAACGGACAACCTTCCCCCCCATTAGTCCGTTAAAATGAAGTTTCTGAAAATACTAAATGTTTCAGGGAGTTTGAGTGAGTATTGTTTCTCAGATGAATTATATATATATACGAGGGTAAGTCAAAAGTTCCAGGAAAAATTGTTGAATGATGTATTTACACAGGAATGAAAACCAAATACTTGTAAACAATTATCTGTGATGTAGTGATCCATATAGACTTGTTACCTCAGTCATCCTCTTGCTACCGTGGTGTTAACATCTGCTTCAGAAAAGTAACTTCTTGAACCCATGGAAAATAAAAATTTTGAGATGAGAGCTAACATCAAGTTCCTGACCAAGCTTGATTGGAAACCAGGAAAAATTATTGAAGCTTTGCAACAAGTTTATGGAGATTCTTCTCCATCTAAATCAGTTGTTTATGATTGGATAAAAGCGATTTAAGGATGGTCGGGAGGACCTCAAAGACAACCCAAGAGAGGGAAGACCATCGACTGCAAAAATGAAAGAATTGTGGCTTTGGTGCAGAATCTAGTGGATGAAGATCCATTACTATCGATATGATAGCTAATGAAACTGGGATCTCCCATGGTTCCGCATTTTCAATTTTAAATGAAAATCTTGGTTTGAGTAAACTTTCAGCACGTTGGGTCCCAAAAGCGTTGCTATGCAAGACCAACTGCATCAAAGAGCTGAACTTTCTCTTGCAGTTTTAACGAAGATTGAATCAAATGAATCAGAGTTTTTTGACCGGATTGTTACTGGAGATGAAACTTGGATCCATCAATATGACCCAGAAAGTAAAATTCAATCAAAGCAATGGTTACCAAGAGGTTCAGCTGCACCAGTGAAGTTCAAAGTGGCGAGATCTGCCCAGAAGGTTATGGCAACAGTGTTTTGGGACTCCAAAGGAGTGATTTTGATTGATTTCCTTGAAGGACAAAAACAATCACCGGAACTACTACAAAGGTGTTTTGCAAAACTGAAGACTGCATTGGCTAAAAACGCCGAGAAAGTTGAAGATTTTGTTCCATCATGATAACGCTCCAGGACATTCATCAAGGGTTTGCAAGGAACACTTAAGAGGAGTCGGTTTGAATCTTTGGATGCTGCTAAACATGCAGTTTCAACATGGTTTAATAATGTCTCCAAATTTCTACAAAGAAGGGTTGCAGAGGTGTCAGCGCCTTGAAAAGTGTATAGAGTTAGATGGTAGATATGTAGAAAAATGATGCATGAATTTCCTTAAATAAAGAGTATATTGAATTTTTCCTGGAACTTTTGACACCCTTGTATATATATATATATATATATATATATATATATATATATATATATATATATATATATATATATATATATATATGTAAAAGACATATATTCATGCCATCTGTGTTGTGTGCATCATCCATTGGACAAAAAAGCAAGAGCATCCCATTTTCTCTCTCTCAAGGAACGCAACTTCTACCATACAATATTTCCGTCTGTTTCTCCTAACCATTGTCATTCAAGCATTCCGATCATGTACTCAAATGTTCCACCGAATCTTCTGTATCAAACTGTATGTATGTTTCTGTTTGTGAAGACGCAAACGTCTCGCTATTTCACATATATTATGCTACTGCATTGTATTCATTAATGTCTCGAATCTCATGCAACTGTCCATATGTGGAATTTTCAACCTTTCCATTGATATATGTTGTATCATTGTACGTTTATCATGTCTCTCAGCCATCTGTTTGTCTGTCAACAAACACAGATGTCCGAAGCATTACCTCTGTTTTGCCCTGTCTGTGTGTAGAAACTACTTTATATCGCACTAGCCAGTAACAACTAAGATTCTGTGCATTCATTCAGTAAGGAACCGCCAATAAACTAGACAACACCCAGCCAGTATGTCACTCTATACTATCTATACATATATATATATATATATATATATATATATATATATATATATATATATATATATATATATATATATATATATGTATATATTATATATGTCATGCTTTCTTTTATCATATTTCTGTTATGTCTACTATTATTTTGCCAAGTTAAGAAGATTACTTTTCTTTATAGATGCTTATCGTTCTGGCTTTTGTTATGTACAGTAGTAGTGTAGTTTTTCCAGGAGGCTTTAAGAAGATGCTAATTAGTTTTTCTTTCTTCATTAACACTAATAATAAAGTTACAGTAAGTTTACAAAATGAATTGCAGTGCAAGATTACAGTGAGTGTCAAAAGTGAGCCTTTCTTCCTCTGCTTCCTTGCTCCCTTCTCTGCTGCTCTCTGCTACGGGCCAGCCCTAGGAGAGCTGTTAATCAGCTCAGTGGTCTGGTTAAACTGAGGTATACTTAACTTTTTTTCTGCTGCTCCCCTCAGAACTGGACTTGGATAAAGATTTCTGGAAGTCTCTGTCCAGCCCCTTTGTGAGTGGAGATTATCGTGACTCAAGATGGAATCCGCGGTAGTGCATTTATAAGACCAGTAAGCAGTCATTTATCTTTATTTTTGTAAAGAAATATTATGAACATTATGTCACGGGATGCATTAGAAAATTATATAAGTTGTATTAATTGTTTGTAATAATATAATATTTCTTTGTGTCAAGTGTTTTTTGAAGAGTAAAATACACTCAATGGTTGTTTGACTCTAAGCAATCTTTAACGAGTTGTTAAGGATTGTCGTTAGCGAATGCGAGTCGCGCATGCGTGGACTTCAGTCAGCTCTGACTGATTTGAGTTAGAATCGGACAGTACCGGCTCAGTTGTTTTAACAGTGAGGTCATTGTTGTTACCCCTCACGGTATCGTAATGTAGGGAAGGAGTGCTTACAACCGAGAGGAGTTCTTACCATCGTAATGCTACCCAGCTAAGTTTACGATTTTATAAGTGTTTTGTTGAGGTGATAATATTGAAGGGCATGCATGCACTATAGATATTGTTACTGAGCATTTGTAAAATGAATAGGATTATTCTTGGATTGCGGATAGAAACTTTACAATAAATATTTTAAGGTTATTAATAAATATAAATAATCTATTTCTGGTCAAACAATGACAATGATTTTATACGATCACAGGATATGGTAAATTAAATTGTATATGAACACAGCATAAATTCTCGATTTATTGAATGAAGGAACAGAAAAGTCATGAAATCTGTTAATGAACCTGGTAATATCACGAACCAAATCAGGGTAAATTTAGGTTTTCATATTGATTGAATATTCTATATGTTTACTATTTTGGATTCTTTTGAGTAAATATATAAATGGTGCATTGACCAGGATTATTGCGGGTGATGATTGATAATTGGTAACTGATTGATAACGCATATTTTTAACTTTGATATTGGTGTTTATAGGTGAATGTTTATAGATGTTTTTACCTATATTGAGTTTCATGAGAAAGTGTTCGTTTTGTCGGGTTTGTTATGACTAGGTCGGTATTGGCAAGTCAGGAAAACGTTGACACCGTATATTTTTTTTTTTGTTTTTGCCGTGAAACATATGAGGAAAATTGGTGAGTAAGAGATTATCATTCCCTTTAGTAGTTTGCACTCTATTTGATTGTTAATTGTATTTAAAATTTTGATATTTAATGATAATCTGTTATAATTGAGTGATTAATGAACTTATTCTAAATTTCATTTGAGATTCGTTTCTGTGGTGCTCGATCGTGACAGGAAATGCAATTAGGAATTTGAATTGGTAACCTCGTTCTCTTTAAGATTTCAGAAAAGTTTAACTATATTTTGACTATTCTGACGGCGAAAAGAAGTTTGAAATTTGTATTTGAAAAAAATTTTTAACTTTCTCTTAAGTGATTGAAAATTTTATATGCGTTATACATTTTGAATTGATCAGTGTTAATCGTTGCCACTAATTGAAAACATTTAAGTATGAAAATTTCCACTAGTTGTGATTTTTATTGAAAAATAATTTAAAGTGGAAATAATAATTTTGGAAAGTTGAATTTCGGTAATTCATTAATAGTTGAAAGTGAAGTTAATAAATTGGTTCTTTCCTATGGTGAAATTTTCGAGTTGTGTTAGTAAGTTTGCACTGACATTGATAATATCGTTGTCGCACACGGCGGCCATTTGTCAATGATCGGGCATCCATTAATGGGTTAAGCTGGTCTCGGCATTAATAAAGAATAATGTTGTCGCACAGGCGGCCATCTTGTTAATGACCGAGCAGCTAATCCAATGAAGATGCCATTACTTGAACAATTTGAACAAAGCGCACGATTGGAAGTCCGGTACCATTACTACCGAGATCCTGCTCTATCGCTAGAGTACACAAGAAGGAAGAGGCAGAACACAACTGGACCCACATGTGGGCAGGTATGCTACTGACAATCAATTCCGAATTAGATGACCCAGGCCGAAGATTAATGCGGAGGCAAAGGGAGGACCGGGGATGATGGGGGAGGGGAAGGATAACCCCAAAATGTTCGAAGACCCATCGATCCGAGGAGAGCGGGTAAACAAAAACATAAAATCAAGACAGTTGTCACCAGGAACCATCCTGGGAGGGAGCGTAATCCCTCCACCAGGAGGACCTAAGCACTCGGGAGAACATCGGGACCGATGTCACACCATGAGAGATGACAAGGAATTGACTTAGGGTAGGCTAGGAAGGGGGAAAAGCTAAGTAAGGAAGGGCTTAGACCAGAGAAGAGGAAAACAGGAGACTAGGGAAGACGAGATTCCATCTCTTCTGAAATCCCAGGGGCCGCATTTGAAGTAAAGTGATACCCAAGTAGGAGAGCTCAGGCCTGCCCTAACAGAAGGGAAAAGGGAAGTAGCGTCTGACCCCACTCAGACACCTTGTAATAGACACAGTCTATAAAATACGAAGGGAGAATGAAAGGGAGGATGTAGAACCAACAGGGAGAGAAAACCTGTGTTGAAGGCCAGCCAGAACTGTGAAGGTAAGGGAATAAGCTAAAATAGCGTGGAGAGACACACCTAGGGGAAAACCTCTACCCACTCCGAAAAGAAGGGGGAGGACAATGGTCTCACTCCACCACCCAAACAACGGTCGGTGGACTGAACAACAACAGAAACTCCCTCCATCTGCTGGGATCCTCCTCTCACCTAACCTACTCCAGGATACACAAGGGAGAGGGAGGCCAAATAGGTTTCTGGAAAGCCTAACCTTGCACTAGGCAGGGGGCTAGGACAGGGATGTTAACCAGAAATAATAAATAAATAATAAATAAAAATAACCACCATTACTAAATATATACACTAGACATTGATATCGGCTTGTGCTTGGCACGTAGCCTAACCAACAAGCGACAGGAAGTAAACAGATAGGACTGTACCTGACGCCGCGTAATAATGATAAGATTTGGGGGTATAATAAAACATGACATCAAGCTAAACATCATAGAAATCTATAATGACCATAATTAATAGGGAAAACATCCTGAGGGAGATACCTGGGGAGAAAATACTACCGGAACCTAAATGTAAGAACTCCTATGATGGGAAGTTCTGAAATTAACTTTATATCCCAAAAGACCCAACAGGCAAGACCACCAGGATGAATCCTATGGGGAATGATAAAATGTAACCGACCAAGAGAAGCCGAACAGAACAAAATGAACGAGCGAACCTCAAGATGCGACATGGCTGACAAGGGGCGCCGTAGCCCCAACAAGATTCACGTATAATATCAAAAATACGATGTAAAACAGCCAAACATCATAAAACCCCACAAAAATATGGTACTAACTTGAAACAGTAAAGGTGCTTGGCGACATGAGAAATAAGAGCAAATCGCCTAAAAACACAAGCCACAAAAACAAATCTGCGATCAAACGAAAAGTGCTAGAAATGGAATGAGTTCAGATGGCGCTGGAGCTCGCAGCGTGGCTGGCTGGGGAGCATGGGCTGGTGGGCCCTCACTCTTCTCGGGGATATTGACATAGGGATGTCTATAGAGTGTGGCTCTGTGGTTGTGATTCCTTCACTCACCCTGGTTATACCGACATCTTCATCGAAGGTGCTACGATCTGGGGGTAGTAACTCCAGCATTCCTGTAAGCTTTCTCTGGTATATTTACTTAATATTTATACCTAGAAATTGAGTAAAATGGAATTTCACGGGTGACACGGACCGAGCTCAGAAAATCACAGCACGCTTAGTTTTTAAGATTAAGAGTTCATTTTTGGCTCCTTTCCTGTCATTGCCTGAAGTTTAGTATGCAACCATCAGAAATGAAAAAATATCATTATCATATATAAATATTGGAATGTATGACAGCCCAGCAAAAAATTTTCATATATAATTGTACAGTATATAAATCGCTGTGAGCAAAACAGTTAAAGCTAATGAGTTATTTTTTGTTTCTTTGTATTGTACACTAAATTGTGATGATTTTGGTATATAACAAATTGTAAAACAATCAAGCAACACACAGAAAATATTATCACAAATGATGCATGAATTAGTAACGCAAGCGGACGTAAAAAAGTTTTTTCAAAAATTCACCATAAATCGAAATGTTGTGCTAGAGACTTCCGTTTGTTGCAAAATGAAGAAATTGATCGAATAGTACTAGAGTGTAAGTGCTTTAGGTTACAATTGCAGTTTTTCGACCATTTCCTCGTCGAAAGTTAAAGGACTGAAGGTAGAATTTTATCTATTTATCGTGATTTATACGAAAATATTTCAAAACTGATAAAAGCTACAACCATGAGTTATTTTGTTGTATTCTGCATGAAAATGCGCATATTTTCATATATAAAACTTTATGTAACGACTAATATAAAACGGTGCAAACATTACAACAAAGTGACGAAAGAATTTCTGAGATGTTCAGCCAAGTTACTGCGTGGACGTAAGGGGAAAAAAGTTTTTTCAAAATTCACCATAAATTGAAATATTGTGCTAGAGACTTCCTGTTTGTTGCAAATGAAGGTAAATGATTAAATACTGTATTACTAAAACGTAAGTGTTTTGTTTACACAATTTACGTTTTTCACCATTTTGGTTGAGTTAACGTTGACCTAAGGTTGAAATTTTGCACTTATCGTGATTTATATGAAAATATTTCAAAACTGACAAAAAGCTACAACCATGAGTTATTTTTTATTGTATTCTACATGAAAATGCACACATTTTCATATATAAAACTTTTATGTAACGACCAATATGAAACGGTGCAAACATTACGACAAAGTGACGAAAGAATTTCCAAGATGTTCGCAGTGTTACGCTCTCAAATTAGGGAAAAAATTTTTTTTTCAAAAATTCACCATAAATCAAAATATTGTGCTAGAGACTTTTAATTTGTTGCAAAATGAAGGTACATGATTGAATATTACCAGAATGTAAGAGTTTTAGCTTACAATTGCGTTTTTCGACCATTTCGTCGAAATCAAAGTTGACCGGTTGAAATTTAGGCACATCATGATTTATATGAAAATATTTCCAAAACTGATAAAAGCTACAACCATGGGTTATTTTTTGTTGTATTTTACATGAATTAAGCACATTTTCATATATAAAAACTTTATGTAACGACTAATATAAAACGTGTGCAAAAATTACGACAAAATGACGAAAGAATTTCTGAAATTTTCGGCGAGGATTACAGCGTGGGCGTAAGGAAAAAAGTTTTTCAAAAATTCACCATAAATCGAAATATTGTGCTAGAGACTTCCAATTTGTTGCAAAATAAAGGTAAATAGTTGAATATTACTAGAATGTAAGAGTTTTAGCTTACAATTGCGTTTTTCACCATTTCGGTCGTGTCAAATTGACGAAGGTTGAAATTTTTGTAGTTGACGCACCGTCACGTCCACTCAGCATAACAGACAATTTTAGTTGACGTATGGTATGTCCAGTCAGCGTTTAAGGGTTAATGTCCTCCTCCAACTGGGCTTTCACCTCTTTTCCCAGTGCTTGGGTACTGACGCAGGTGTGTGGCAGGCATAGGAACTGCATCAGGTAATAGGTGGATCGGTGGGGTTCCCCTTCCATTACCGGGAGGGGCTCTCTCTCAGTGTTGAAGGTCGTGCTTGAAAAATGGGCTACTAACCAATCTTCCAATCTGGTAATATTCTCCTCAGCAGGAAATGGGATGGTTGGCAGTCTTGCAGGTTGATGGGTTGCTTGACGGATGTATGGGTCACTCTTGCTGCTGTGGGGCGGAGTCAAGAAGGGGCATGGTTTGAAACATTTCTGGCACAAGACCTAGTTTCTTGCAAGTGTCCAAGGATAGATAAAGTCAATGGAAGACTTTACAAAATACACTTCTTCGCGTTGGTGCCTCGCCTTGTATTCTATAGTACACAAGGTCGACCCTAAACACTTCAGCTGTAGGTTGGCAAAGTCTGCAACCCTCCCTTCAACCTCATCGTAGCTGGTTTCATGTTCAACATCGCAAGAATAGTGGGTCCCGCAACACAAACCTGGGCACCAGGCCAAGCATACATCAACACGAATAGTGGGTTGTGGGGACAGCCCATTCCGCAACCTTGCCTCTGCTGCTTCGACAACTGCGATCACTGCACTTGCTATGTCTGACTCCGCTGCCAGACCACTGATGTTTTTCTTGGCGCTCCACCCTCTGCAACACTTCTTCAGGTGTCCAGTTTTACCGCACCTGTGGCATGTCATGTTTCTCGCGGGACATGAGGAATACCCAGGGGTATGACGAATACCACAATTACCACAGGGACGTGACTGCACTTTCACAGGGGCACTCTTGTCACATTTACTAAGGGCGGCAGCCACCTCGGGTTCTTTCTCACACATTTCGGCAGCAGCTGCTCTAGGGGAGCTGCTAGGCCATGCCCTATTAATAACGAAGGGCGTCGTCACGGGCGGCCTCATACACACTGCATGTGACCCTGAGGAAGTTGATATCACGAATATCATTACATGATTGAAATACTTGCCTTTTTAGCACTTTATCACTTAGGCCTACCATGAGCTTACGCAACAGCATATATTCAGATAAATCATGATTACAATTAGACATGTGAATGCACAATGGGTAGCCTTTTATGACACTTAATAAAAAAATCATTAAAGGACTCACTAGGCTCTTGGGCCAAATAAAAAAACTCCTAGCCACTGCACTGCTTGGGATTAGCAGCTTTACCACTAATTGCTTAACTGCATTGGAATGCCCCTTCAGTAGAGAGAGGTATTCCACTGCATGTCGATATATCTAGAATCAAGTGCACGTTGCAATATCGGGACACAATGTAGCCTTATGTGATGAACAGCCTCGTTAGGCTTCACTTTGCATAGCTGCAACCAACACTCCATTGACTGTTTCCAAGACCTGAAGGCTGCAGGGGACACCTCAGCCTCGCACTTTTTCTGGAGCTGCTGACGAAGGGATCCTTGGTTGGGGACATTGCTTTCCTCGGGTGACAACGCTGTTATCTCAGCCCTGAAGGTTCTGGATGGCCTGTTGCTGGGTTTGTGACACGCACGAGCCTGCAGCATTGAAGCCAGTGATATTCTGACGCCGGTTCCTGAACTTCCTACCCTTGCAATTCTGCCCGTAAGGGATGCAAACGAGGATCGTCTTGGCTGTGGTGCCATGCTGTACTATGGTTATGGCTGTAGGTCCTATTTCTTCATTCACTGCGCCATGTGGGGTCTAATGCTAGGCAGGATCAAGAAATGATACTCAGCATGGCTTTGTTTCTTCATTGCAACTGACTCACTGCTAGCAGGTTCATCAGCTAACACATTACAATATGCCAATACTGTAATATATAAGGAAAAAAGGGTTTTATTACCGTTATTATCAGTTTCTTTCATAATGTGAATCTTTTCATGTAGGTCGGTGGTCATCCCACTTAGGCCTAGGCTAGCCTACTGATAAACATCACTTTAGACACAAAAAAACTATGCTTCACATTAATGGACAGTTAGCTTTAACGGACAACCTTCCCCCCATTAGTCCGTTAAATGAAGTTTCTGAAAATACTAAATGTTTCAGGGAGTTTGAGTGAGTATTGTTTCTCAGATGAATTATATATATATATATATATATATATATATATATATATATATATATATATATATATATATATATATATATATATATATATATATATATATATATATATATATATATATATATATATATATATATATATATATGTAAAGACCGATTATGGTCTTTCAGCCACACATGTGTGTGTGTGCATCATCCATTGGAGGAAACGACAAAAGCAAGAACATCCCATTTTCTCTCTCTCAAGGAACGCAACTTCTACCATACAATATTTCCGTCTGTTTCTCCCTAACCATTGTCATTCAAGCATTCCGATCATGTACTCATAATGTTCCACCGAATCTTCTGTATCAAACTGTATGTATGTTTCTGTTTGTGAAGATGCCAAACGTCTCGCTATTTCACATATATTATGCTACTGCATTGTATTTATTAATGTCTCGAATCTCATGCAACTGTCCATATGTGGAATTTTCAGGCCTTTCCATTGATATATGTTGTATCATTGTACGTTTATCATGTCTCTCACAATCGCCATCTGTTTGTCTGTCAACAAACACAGATGTCCGAAGCATTACCTCTGTTTTGCCCTGTCTGTGTGTAGAAACTACTTTGCGGCTCGCACCAGCCAGTAACAACTTCAAGATTCTGTGCATTCATTCAGTAAGGAACCGCCAATAAACTAGACAACACCCAGCCAGTATGTCACTCTATACTATCCTTACATATATATATATATATATATATATATATATATATATATATATATATATATATATATATATATATATATATATATATATATATATATATATATATATATATATATATATATATATACACAGTATATACTGTATATATATGTATATATTATATATGTCATGCTTTCTTTTATCATATTTCTGTTATGTCTACTATTCAATTTGCCAAGTTAAGAAGATTACTTTTCTTTATAGATGCTTATCGTTCTGGCTTTTGTTATGTACAGTAGTAGTGTAGTTTTTCCAGGAGGCTTTAAGAAGATGCTAATTAGTTTTTCTTTCTTCATTAACACTAATAATAAAGTTACAGTAAGTTTACAAAATGAATTGCAGTGCAAGATTACAGTGAGTGTCAAAAGTGAGCCTTTCTTCCTCTGCTTCCTTGCTCCTCTCTCTGCTGCTCTCTGCTACGGGCCAGCCCCTAGGAGAGCTGTTAATCAGCTCAGTGGTCTGGTTAAACTGAGGTATACTTAACTTTTTTTTCTGCTGCTCCCCCTCAGAACTGGACTTGATAAGGATTTCTGGAAGTCTCTGTCCAGCCCCTTTGTAGGTGGAATCTTGGTTTCTGCCCTGCCTCTGTAGATGTATTGGTTAGGCTAATCTAAAGACGTCCCTTTTTGGGTAGATTTTTTGGAAACCACACCGCCTTCAAAAGGAGGTGCTTGTATGTCACTGGAAGTTATGGATTCCAATGGCTGTATACCCAATTAAGGCTACCATGTGTTTTGTTACGAGTTTCTTGTGATTTCCAGCTCAGTTAAGTGCAGTCATAATGACTTCGTCACCGCGACTCAGTCATAACACATACCTGAGTTTGGCTCATGTAATCACACACAGGTGTTGCTTTTCTGGTGCTTGTTACCAATCTTTTTTGCTTTTCAGTTTGGCCTTGTCATCATGATATAGTGTTTTGCTTTTCCTCTCTCTCTCTCTCTCTCTCTCTCTCTCTCTGTTTGTTTTCTTCAAATCTCTCTCTCCATCTATCAGTGTCCATCAATGGAAGGTTTCTCTCTCTTTCTCTCTTTCATTATGTTAATTAATATTCAGAATATTCAGAATTTCTAGTTATCCTTACATCTATATGTATTTATACAGGCAGTTCCCAGTTTACGACAGGTCCGGCTTACGACATTCGGAGGTTACGAAGCTTTTCAGATATATTCATCAGTAATTATTTCCAGGTTTACAACACATGTTCCGGGGTTACGACTTGTCGTACGCCAATCCGACGGAAGAAATATGGCTCCAAAACAGCAGAATAATCAAAATTTTGAGGTTTTTTGATGAAAAACTCAATAAAAATATAGTTTACATCGTTTTCAATACACCCAAAGCATTAAAAGTAAGATTTTCTTAGGATATTTGACGATTTTCGATGATTTTTCGGATTACGACGCTTGTTGGTTTACGACGCAGTGTAAAAACGGAAACCCCGTCGTAAACCGGGGACTGCCAGTATATGTATATATATATGTATACAGTGAACCCCCATATGTGCAGGGGATGCGTCCCACACCCACCCGCGAATAGGTCAAATCCGCGAATGCTTACAACGCCCCTCTAAAAACACTTATACCTGTCTACCATGAAGGGTCAAACACCAAAGTATGCCTAAAAATACCAGCCTACATCAAATATACGTTAAACTATTACCTTATTACTGTATTGATCTTTGAAATGATACTATTAATATAATTTCCAAGCCATCTTAAACATTTTATCATTACATTTATATGTACGTACTGTATGGCTTACAGCTGTAGGTGAAAATAATCCAGCCCCCCCTATGTCTTCAGCCACACACACATTTTCTTTCATACAGTTATAAGCCATCCCATTTTCTTTTCGGGGGAACCATTGGTAGCTACATATACAGTATGTAATTCACAAAAAGAGAGAAAAAATAAAAAAAACGTATGCACATTTTAAAAAATTTAATACTACGTGTATTTGTACCTGTCTACCATGAAAGGTCAAACACCAAAGTACTGTATGCCTAAGAATACCAGCCTACATCAAATATACATTAAACTATTACCTTATTACTGTATTAATCTTTGAAATGATACTATTAATATAATTTCCAAGCCATCTTAAACATTTTATCATTACATTTATACGTACGTACTGTATGGCTTACAGCTGTAGGTGAAAATAATCCAGTCCCCCCCCCATACGTATTCAGCCACGCACATTTTCTTTCATTCAGTTGCAAGCCGTCCTGTTTTCTTTTCGGGGGGAACATTAGTATTTACGTATACGTAATTCACAAAAAGAGAGAGAAAAAAATAAAAAAATTTATGCACATTTTAAAAATTTAATACTTCACACTTAAGATTACTACATACGTCAAATCATAAAAGGGTACTCACCAGTGATGAATGTTGATTAAAGATGATGATGATGAATTAGCTGTGCAGTGCAATGAATGACGATGAAGATATGACTGCACAGCAAAGCAGAGGAGTTACAACTCATCTGAGGGTGCCTCTTCACCTTCAGAAGGCGCTTCGGGAGGCACGACTTCAGGCGATTGGGGAGGCACTTCTTCAGGCGATTCAAGAGGCACTACTTCGGGTGATTTGGGAGGCTTTGGAGGGGCCTTCTTCGTCCGTTTGATGAACATGGTAATAGGCAGCTGCTGTCGCTGCTTTTTCATGATGGTGAGGGTTTGATTATAGGGCTCCCATGCTGAATCAAGCATGTTTGAAAACTTTAAGGAGCTTTCCATAAAAGGATCCCATGTTGAAACATACTCCTGCGTATCCTTGATCATTCTCTTAATGTGGGACAGACATTCCAAAGTCAGGCCGCCCTCCTCTTCCTCCTGCTCCTCCCCTGAACCTGGCGTATCATCTTCTTCACTGGCAGACTTCGTCAGCTCTTCCAAATCCTGGTCCGTCAGGGGGTCAGAGTGAGCATCAATAAGGTGCCGATTTCATCCTCGGTGATGTCCTCGAAGCCTTCCCCACCTAGAATCCTTGCCAACTGGACAGCCTTATTAATGGCCGAATGTTGAATTTCTTCAGGAGAGAAGCCCCTGTAATCATGAACACACTCCGGCCACAACTTGTTCCAGCATGTGTTCAGGGTCTCCTTCTTCATGTCATTCAGTGATTGGCTGATGATGCTCAGACATGTGGCAGTCATGAATTTATGCCAGTATTCTTTTAGCGTAAATTCACTGTCACTGTCCATTGCAGTTACAAGGTGCTGGAGGGAGTTCCCGGTATAGAGTGCCTTGAAGGCACGGATCATGCCCTGGTCCATTGGCTGGAGGAGAGAGGTGGTGTTGGGAGAGAGGAACTCAAACTGGACTCCCTTGTAAGAAAGATCGAGAGGGTGGCCACCAGCATTATCCATAATCAGCAACACCTTGAACTCCATGGCCAAGTCGTTCAGGTATTGCCTAACTTGAGGGATGAAGCTCTGATGGAACCAGTACTCTGTGAGGACTTTGGCGATCCAGGCCTTAGGGTTATGCATCCAGAACACAGGAAGCAATGCCTTGTTCTTATTCTTGAGGGCCCTGGGGTTTGCAGCCTTGTAAATGAGGCCTAGTTTAAGCATGAAATCAGCTGCATTCCCACACATGATGAGGGTAACCCTATCCTTCTGGGCCTTGAATCCGGAGGCTTTAGCTTTGTCCTTCATAAGGTATGTCCGGGAAGGCATCTTCTTCCAGAACAGGCCAGTCTCATCCATATTGAACACCTGTTGTGGATGGTAGCCCGTCTCCTTGATGATCTTCTTGAAGGCCTCCGGATATTTTGCGGCTGCTTCAATGTCTGCAGATGCTGATTCCCCATGCATTGCAACAGACTTTAGGTGGAACCGCTTTTGAAATCAGTGGAACCACCCCTTGCTGGCCTGGAAACCTTGAGGCGCTGATGATGGTCCTGCTTGGGGCTCTTCCCCCTCTTCTTCTGCTGGTTCATCAAAGCCTAAAAATTCTAATTCGCCTTCTTCAACACCTTCCTCTACCTGTTCTACATTGTCGCCTTCCTTAGCAGTTGATAGGGGAGAGCGGGGCTAGTTGCATCGCGGGTAAGTTGCATCAGTGGGCATAACTGGCAACTCGGCGCCTGTAGTAGGCTGACAGGCGGTTCAAATGTGTGTTAGTCCGTCAGGACACAGCTCGAGAGAGAGAGGGAATGTGCAAGAGCTTTTGAATTTATGATAAATTTACTGATTTCGACCTTAGTAATTTTTATCGATTTCACTATTTTTCTTGTACCTCATGTATTTATATTAGTAACAGTGTTTTGAAAATATCTATATAATTCTGTTCTATATGCAATTATTTTTCTTACAAATTTGCATTAGAATGACCGTTAGTATATATCTAGATGGCGATCAAATTTTGATTGTTGTCAAGGGGCAAGTTGAATCATTTCACGATGGGGCAAGTTGAATCATGATTCAACTTGCCCCATTAGTAAATTTATTACATTACTTTTAATTAAAATATTCTTATGCATTCAACTCGTTTTATTAATTTCAGAAATGAACCTATTCCTTCCACTTTTGCAGCAATTGACACGCTTCTCTCCATTTATACAGCAGTAGAAACACAACCTTCTTTCATTACTGATGAAGTTGAAACTGCAAATGGTGAGTCTTCACTTTGCCCTGAAAAAATTATGCCTCATCCAAAAGCAACACCTCGGAAAAAGAAATACAATACAGGCAGAAAAGCACGTAAGAGTGCCATATTAACAGACACACCTGAAAAAATGCTCTGTATGCTGAAGCCACTATGAAAAAAATAAAAGAGCAACGTCAAAGAAAAGAAAGCCACCAAAAAGAGGAAGCAGGAGTTTCCACACAAAGTTCGATCCAAAACCAGCTGTAAAGTACGACACATCCAGCTCAGACGACGAAGACTGGTATTGTCTGATATGTGTAGAGCCCTATTCCAATAGCAGGCCCGGGAGAAATGGATTCAATGTAGTACATGCAGAGGATGGTCTCATGAGGGAATGCTCGGGAACAGATAGAGCTTTATATTATATTTGTCATAACTGTGAATCTGATGATGAATAAATTTAAGGTTCATCGGTTCAGTTTATTGTGGTTTTGTATTTACTTATCATTGAAATAATCTCTCAAAAATTATAATTTGCTTATGATTCAACTTGCCCCTCATACTGATGCAACTTGCCCCGCAGATGGGGTAAGTTGTATCAAATATATTTTTAATTATATATCAAAATTAAATATATAAGAAATTATTTTTATTAATATCTACGCATGTGAACTCGATGATGTCTTGTATATTTATATATGACAACTGAATTTCAATTAAATGAATGTTACACAATTCTGTAGAAGGAAATGTAAAATTTGATGCAACTAGCCCCGCTCTCCCCTAACTGCTGGTAGAGTTGTCGCGCTTTCTCGCGAATGATGTTGGAGTCGAGGGGCATGTTTTTCTTCCGGCAGTCCTTTATCCAGAATGCCAGAGCAGATTCCATTTTCACGATTGTTTTATCCTGCACTGTCGCAACTGTCTTTGCACTACCAAAGTAGCTCATACTCACAGACTTGCGTATCTCCACCTCTTTCTTCTTGATATATCTCACTGTGCTCTCATAACACTGAAATGGCGGCGAACCGCAGCAAAACTTTTGCCCTCCTTTAACATGTCAAGAAGTTTCACCTTCTCGAGTTTCATAACAGTCTTCTTTCCTTTAGACTCTTTGCCAGAAGTCTTTGAAGGAGCAGGGCTTTTTTTTAGGAGGCATTGTAGGGCTGAATACCGCTGATGCACAAAGATAAAAACCCAAAAGGAAACATGCACGATTTCACACCGTAAGAAGATGCTGCGAACTACACACAACTGAGAAGGATGCCGTGGATGCGGTCTCTCAGAATTCCATGTTCGCGAGTTGGTTGTGAATGTTCAGCCAATCGGCGCCAGGTGAACAGCCAATGAGCACCAAGGAAGATGAATGGTGCTTCTGGATTGGCTGCTTTGCAGATGACAGCCAATAGTGTGTCGAGTATCACTGGTCCTGGGTACACAGCGTCCAGCATTGCGATTTCTTTATATTTGCAGAGAGGTGGCTTGGGTGAAGCACTTTTAAGAAAAACAAATAAATGTTATTGAAATTTTGCTGTGTTTACATTAATATATTACAGTACTGTAATAATTAAAAATAAGTAAATCGTTTTTCAACTTACAAAATGTACTTACAGAGTAGTCATTAATATATACTTAGTACATACATGAAAATGCTACATACCGCAGATGTAAACATATGTACCCTGCAGTATTCCTGTTGTCTTACGTATTTTAGATATGCTCTACGTACTACCCGTAGTACTGTACTGTACTATGTATCATCCTAAAACACTTTTTGTATGTAATATTTAAAAATCATCCTACAACAAAACATTTTATAAAATGTATGTACTGTATGCACAGAAGATCAGTGTTAGTATATTTATGCGCAACCAGTAGTACCATGCGTATACTGTAGTGGCAAATTATCGGCAAATGACCCAATATAACCCGTTTTATTGCTATCTCACGTTTGTGTGTTTTGCGTGTACAGTACTATGGCCTAAAAATATTTTTTGAAATCGTGCATTAAGATGTCCTCTGAATGCTCTGCTTCTTCTAAGGCCTCTGGCCAATAGCCTACAATTACTGTAATGACTGATGAGAAGAAAGTACTGTAGACATGATTGTTTTGTTAAGAGAGGGCAAAAGTCACAGAGAAGTAGCAGCCCATTACAGCATGACAATTGCAGTCTCCTGCATTGAGCATGAACAGGGTAAAATACTCATGCAGCCCTACTGTACCACCTTCGTTGCCATGTTCAAATACCTTAACATGACAGCGCCTCCTGTCATTCATCGTACTGCACAGCTAATTCATCATCCTCATCATCTTCAGCGTACTGATTTAACTTTATTATTTATTATTATTAAGGTACCCAGTGCAGTATTACATAATATTGTTATTTAATTTCTATTACTATTATATGTACAGTACTGTAGTACAGTATTATTATTGATTTACATGATTATTTAATGTTATTATACAATAAATATGAAAATACAGAATATTGCTATACGAAATAGACAAAAAATCTGCATCCGCGAATAGGGAGGTTCCCCGCGAATATTTTTATAGATATGTTCCATAGAAAACCCCACGAATACGTGAGTTTACTGCAAAAATATTTTAGATAGGTTCCACAGAAAAACCTGCGAATGGGTGAGTCCGCGAACCTTGAGAACGCGAATATGGGGGTTCACTTGTATATATATATATGTATATGTGTGTGTGTATATATATATATATATATATATATATATATATATATATATATATATATATATATATATATATATATATATAATAGATAAAAATATATATATTATATTCATCAGAGAAAAATACTCCTCCCTGAAACATTTAGTATTTTCAGAAACCATTTCAAATATTTTGTAACCATACAAAACTCCATATGTTACATATATTTAGTCTTTTGTTGATAAAATACAATGCAATATGAGAAAATTACAATTTTGGGGCCAGTTGTGGTTATTGAATGCAGAAGAGCCACCCCAAAAGAGAGGCCACAGATTCACTTTCTACTATCACTACTACTAAATATTGGTGTCTGAAAAATGGGATGTATACTTTTTTGTAAAATTTACAGCTTTGCATATATATATGTGTGTGTGTGTGTGTGTGTGTGTGTGTGTGTTGTAGGTATATGCCTTTTGCAGGATTCATTTTAGCACATATATTTACTATTAAGATTTTGTTCTCCACATAGAATGTATGCTGTTGAGAGGCGGATACATATACTGATGCCTTATAATTTCCTTCCAGACTCGACCAAATTCAAAGCAGCTAGATGTATTTGGCTTTCTTAACTCTTTGGAATATTTATTAAAATGCATCATCAAGGTATACATATTTATTGTTAGGTATAGAGGCAACATAAGACAAAAACTTTATTGTGGAAAGGTAAGCTAAAGTTAGAAATCCTTTACGGCTCCACCATATACTAGCACCTTGCACTTTTCATTGTATGGTATATAACAAAGGCATGAATACCGAACTAATAAGAAGTTGTTCTTTGATCTAGTTGAGAGAAAATTTACACTGCAGTAATGATTTTTCTCACGGCATTATAGCAGAGGAATGAAAATGCACAAGTTTTAGTCACTCTTTGCATTTTGGCTGTTGGTAATGCAATTTTTTTCTATTTTAAGGACAACTGGTTGTGTTCATGCTGAGAACAAACCATTTCATTATATTATAACTAAGGGGCAGTTGACTTAATGATGCCAAACTTCCTTTTTGCAGGGAAGGGAGTTTTCCATTCTGTGTTGCTCTAAATAGCCTTTCTCTTACCTCTTATCAACTTTTCTTAGCTTTGGTTGTCCACAAATTTGTGTGTATCACAAGTCTTTCATTTATGTTGTCACCAATTGGTGGATTCTTCACTTATTGCATTTAAGATATGTACAGTGTGAGTTTACAAGTGGAGTAGCTATGCTGGTCACCAGACCTTATAGGGTAGCCAAGTCTTCTTAAACATAAACAGTAAATGTATTGGAAATTGAGATTTCCATGAATGGCTCTAAATATATTAAAATGAAAGAATGTCATAAATGAAAGAGGTCGTTTTAGGGGGCTAATAAGGTCATGAACTTGAAGATGCTAGATTTTAAGCTGTATACATGGCACCACCAAAATACAATGATTTCCTCCAGCGGTAGCAAGACGTACTGTTAGTAAATTTCTGTTTTAAATTATTACACTATCATAACATACTTCTTTCAGCAACAAGTGACTGTGATCAAATTATAACAGAATACTAGTGCTAAATGTGGTATCACTGATTCAAAACCCAATTTGAGGGACAAGAAAAAAATTATTTTTGAGCAAAAAATGCAATCTCAGGTAACTATAAAGTATGTGCAAATATGATGAAACTGAAGACATGCCTTAATCGTTATACTTAGGTTACAACTTATTTTTTGTGGCTCTCACCAGATCTGCTCAATTGGACAGTGGCTTGATAACAGCACATTGCATCACCTTAGAGGATTTATATTCACATTGCATCACCTTAGAATATTAATTTTACATTCCGCTTTGAAGCAGTATGGTAGGTGACAGGATTCGAACCAGGGGAATCTCATTTCTCCAGGTTGAGATCTACATGTGTCTATACACTTTGTCTTTTTCTCATTTGTTTCTTTGACCTCTTTCAGAATTTATAAGTTTTCTTTAATCTTGCTGTCAACCTCTCTAACTATTGCCTCAGTGCAGCTGTAGGGTTTTCCTTGTTGCACCTGCAATTCATGTTGCTCCAATTAATTTACTTTACTTCTCTCCATCTGAGTTTCTGGTCTCTCTAACACTTTCTTTTCAGTGTTCTTGATTTCAAAGAGGGAATACCATTGCTTAGTAGTTGTCATATCAGGACCTTGATGACTGATTTGTTTCAACGATCAATCTGTGGAATCCAGGGATGGGCTGATATTTTGGATAGGATTCCTTGTAATCTGTTTGTGCAGTTGGAGTGGGAATGATTTTGTGTTGGTATGGGGTAGGGTAGTGGGTGGATATTTAGGAGTTGGTTCCTACTACTGTAGTGTCATTGGTGGAAATTTAAGCTTCTTGGTGTATCTTTAACATTGTCAATCAGTTTTTTCTTTTTTCTAGTACTTTATGGATTGGTCTTTTAAAATAAATGGTACCCATTGGCCTAATGATGGCTCGGCACAGTTGACAACTATTGCTAGGAATTTAGATCAACCTTCAAGGTTTTCTGTGATAAAAAGGCTTCAGATAGACTCTCCATGCACCAGTCCTCTTCAGAGAAGGAATGGATTTTGGATATTAGGCAGTAATGTAATTAGTTCCAGGGTAGAAGTTTCCTGTCTTTTCTGAAGAATAAAGTCTGTGAATGGAATAAGGATTCAAGAGCCAGGGAGATTTTAAGGAAGTTGAAGGAACCCCAAGATGTCAGCACTTGGTGATGGCTCACTCTTGATTTAGGTGGCATCCAAGGAAAAGAGCTGAAAGATTGTATCAGCATTAAGTACCTTTTAAAAGTGAAATAGAAGTTTTCACCTTATAGAACACAAATTTCTGTTAAAGGCGTTATAAGTTCAAGAGATTTTATGAATTTTTCAAATCAGGACATTTGAAGACTGATTTGTCCCAAGGATCAAAATGTGGAATCCAGGGGTAGGCCGATATTTGGGATAGGATTCCTTGTATTCTGTCTGGCGTGCCAGCCAGTTTAGTTGGAGTGGGGATAATTTTATGTTGGTACGGGGCAGGGTTGGGGTGGATATTTAGAATTGGTTCCTACTAGTGTCATTGTGGAGACTTAAGCCTCTTGGTGTATTTTTAGCATTATCATTCAGTTTTTTTATTTTTCTAGGACTTTTATGGGTCGGTCTTTTAAAATAAATAGTACTCATGCGCCTAATGATGACTCAACACAGTTGACAACCTGCTAGGAATTTAGATCAACCTTCAGAGTGTTCTGTAATAAAAAGGCTTCAAATATACTCTCCATGCACCAGTCCTCTTCAAAGAAGGAATGGGTTTTTGATATTAGGCAATAATGTAATTAGTTCAAGGATAGATATTTCCTGTCTTTTCTGAAGAATAAAGTCTATGTATGGAATAAGGCTTCAAGAGCCAGAGGGATTTTAAGGATGTTGAAGGAACCCCAAGATGTCAGCGCTTGGTGGTGGCTTCCTCTTAATTTAGGTGGTATCCAAGGAAGAGAGCTGAAAGACTGTATCAGTATTAAGTACTAAAGACAGTGAAGTAGAAGTTTCACTCAATAGAATTCAAAATTCTGGTAAAGGAGTTATAAGATCAAGGGATTTTGTGAATTTTTCAGGAGAGGAAATTCAGCAAGAATTGGCAAGTCAGGATGGGATTTAAGTAGGACAAATGAGGAAGACCGAATGAGGCAGCAACATATATGCCATATATAATCCTCCTGGCATTACCTTTTCCTCAGTAATGTTATAAGGCAGACCAGCAGTTATAAAGTTATAACTTACTTTTACTCAAAAAAAAAAACATAGAAAATGAACAGATGAAGACCTGTCTCATCAAGCTAAACATAAACAAACTAAGTGGAGCTGATAAAGTTCAGATGCCCAGAGTAAAAATGTCTTTTGATTTGATTGGTTTTAATGAATTGCTCATGATTTCCAAAGGAAAAATCTTTCCTAAAGTAAAATTAAGCAACACCAACAATGGGTAAGATATGCACATCAGAGTCTGTCATTTGTAATCTTATAAGTAGTACAGACCACAACATAAACTGTAATATATTATATTTTTTGTGGAATATTGTGTTGTTCAGAGAGCAGATTCTTGAAGGTTCTTAGACTAAAAAACAAGAATTTATTGCAAGGGTCATGACAACCAAGTAAGGTTGATCATATTTCTCTAGACCCTGTTGTGAAGAAGATGAATACAGTACTCCATATCCTTAGGGCTTTGCTAAAATCTAGTGGACCCCATATTCTACTGTATAATTGCCTGTAATTTAAAAACTCGCTGTATAAATTAATAGAGAGGAAATGCAGGGAAAGGTAAAACACTAAAGCTGAAATCACAAAAAAGAAAAAAATTAGAAAATAAATATTTATATTAGAGAACATTGTACACTAAGTATGACACTTGAAATGGAAAGCAGACAGGAAAGTAAATGCATGCATCCTTGGATTTAAAACCAGGTAGCAGGCTCAGCTTTTATAGAATGCTTGACCTTCCTTGATTCAGCACACCATGTCAGTTTTTCATGTTTAGAATGAACAAGGAGTGCCTTTATCATGATAAACCAGGGGTGATGATGAACTGTATATAGTCAGGAATTGCATGTAATTATTTAAGAATATTTTCTCCCACATATGAGTGCCTGCTTTTAATTTCCTAAAATGCAGAAGAGGGCAACTGCTGGATAGCTGAATCAAGAACAGTTACTGCTATTCCAAATAACCTGAAATACAAGAATACTTATAGAAGTCAATAATGAAAAGTCTAAAGTTAGATATGAAAGTAATCCCTCGATTATCCAGATTAACAGCGCCAAGGCCCATTCAGATAATGGCAAAATCCAAATAAGGGCGAGTAATATTATCTACGGGCAACTCTGTACCCTTCCTGACCTAACCTTGTCAATACCTCATAACTGTAAACACTAAATATGCTAATAAACAACAACTATCACACTTTAAAATGACAACTTGATGCAAAAAGCAATTATCTAAACTAATTTTCCCCTACTGTACTTGTAACAAAATAAACTCAATAAATACACTTAAAAACAAAAAAGCAACCCCTATAAGAGGTGCAAAATATTGAGCAGGTGGACATGTACTGCTGGTTTATTCAGAATGCAGGCCACTTATGAAGCGGCGTGCGGAGGTCACACAGAGGAATACAATAGAATACAGGTGACCTGAGGTCAGTTACTTTTGGTATTAATTGTAACAGGTAAATACAAATAATATGACAGGTAAGTTAACAAGAAATGACGCAACAATATTCTAACACATATGGAAAGAAGACAGGTGCAATTGAATCAGTAATAGATACGTATTTACATAGAAAAAAATGTGGCTCCTTTGCTTGACTCAGCCTCGAATGGGAGCCATCGTAGAAAACAGGCGGCTCACCATAGAAAACCCACTTAGCGGGGACTTTACAATACTCCCCCCCCCCACAAGACGTGGGTAGCGTCTGATTAAACTAGGTATCTGCTGGGCCGCTGGAGAGTGCCGCGGCTCCGCGAAGTTAGCTGGGGGGGTGCGGTGTGAGCGGGAGTGGCTGGCTAGGGCGCTGTCTGGGTGCTTCCGGGGGTGGCCTCGCGACTTTCTTTTGGGCTGGGCTGGCTGCGGAGGCGACGGACCTTGCGGAGGGCGCTGCGTGGTATCGTCGATGGCTTCTTCCAACAGGGCAGGCTTGAGGCGGTTGACAGACACCCAATCGTCCTTCCCGTGCAGGGCCAGCCGGAATGCTTTGGTGTTCCACTTGAGCACGCGGAAGGGGCCCCTAGGGTCTGGTCAGTGGAGGGCAGATGGCATCGTTCCTGATGAATACGTGGGTGCTGGAGGACAGGCCGGGAGGCGTGAAAGGTGACGACCTATCGGTGTATGTCCGCTGGCAGGGAGCGAACTTCCCGACTATCCTGCGGAGCCTCTGGATTGTCAGGTTGTGGCGATCTCCCATGATGAGTTCTCCCGGGACTATGAGGGGCACCCCGTAGACTTTCTTTGCTGCGGACGGGTTGCCGCTGGCTCTGGGGGCAGTCCTCAGCCCGAGGAGGACCCATGGTAGCTGGTACTTCCAATCCTCGGCGGTGCAGCGAGCCATGAGGGACGCCTTCAGGGACCTGTGGAACCTCTCCACCAATCTGTTGGCTGCGGGGTTGTAGGCGGTGGTGGTGTGGTGAGATGTCCCCAGCTGGCGTGCCAGGGTAGACCACAGCTCGGACAGGTATTTTTCACTGAGAAATATTCACTAATTACTATATTTTCATCTCATTTTCATGACTAAATATACTTTTTGTGATAAAAATATTGAAATACTCGGGTAGTGCTTGAGTTATGATAATTTGCCTTACAATAATTCGATTTTGCAATGGGGTAAGCAATTAATACCGATACTACAATATTTATAAATTATTTTTACATTTTGCACGGGCACAGGCAGCAGCTTACAGTCAGGCAGGGAGAGAGACCAAATTACAATAGACCAACTTCTTTTCCTCCATCTCTTTATCCCATCTTCTAGTTAAAAAAGTAAAAGAGAATGATAACTGTATTGTTAGTAATGTTTTACTCTTGCGTAAATGCGTACAGCCATAAACAACCGAATGAGAAACTGCTGTTTTACTTATCACGGAATCGGATAACAACAGCCATTTTGCTTGTATTTCAACCATCGTACGGTAGTAAATTACTGTAGTTATAGTACAAATGATGTTAAGTAGAACAGGACTGATGTATTTTTTACATTATACCCTTATTTGGTATGGATAAAAGATTGGCAAGGAAATATACTGCTAAATTTAAGCTGCAAGTTATAGCTGATGCTGAGAAAACAATGTTCAAGCTGCTAATGACTATAAATTATCGTGCATCGACAACATGGATGAAACTCGACCGTAATTAAAATTGGAGAGAAAGTATTTTAATCAAAACTAATGGGCATGAAAGAACACATTCTACTATTTTTACGCCGATAAACGATAAATACGTAAAGCTCGTATTATGATGAAATCAAGTGAAAATAACAAACGGAATCTTGATTTTTTTTTACACAACAAAAGCCCCCAAATGGCCAACGTCATCTGTTAACGAACAAATGGCTAAATTAATTTCACAATTATGTAAGCTATATTTTGACTTTGAAACACGTAGTACGGTTTAACGAAAAATAACCTTGATACATAAATAAAGTATCTAGAGATTCATTTATGCTAACTAGAAGAAAGAAAAGCACTCTGAACTGAGTTGAATGCTGCGAAATAAACTTACAGCGTAATCGATTTCCAAACCAAAACATTGATTGCTATGATCGCAATTTATAATACAAAAGCAATATAAGAATATACAGTATACAATATTATTGGATACAGTGAATTAAGGCATAACATTTTAAAAGATCCATGGAAAAGGTGCATAGTCGTTATGTTGAGTTTGTATAATACGTAAATATAGAGTACAGGATAATGTAGGCTATGCTACCGTATATGTATACTATATACCATAGTGTAGGCAAAGCTAATTCTTGTTTGTTATTCAGTTTCTCTTTGTATTGAATTATCATAAGTCGCTCTGCATGAACCCCCAGAATTAGCTGATATTAATAGTTACCATACTGTGTACATGTATAGAGTATACGTTTTAGTGTAGGCTAGGCTACCATATATGTATACATGGTACTAAATACCCTAGTGTAGGCTAGGCTATATTCGAACTTAGAAGACCACATATGTAGAGAATTTGAATGAAAACAAATTACTGTAGCTGTTCTTTTCTGAGCTCGTCCCTGTGTCAGCCGGTGAAATTCCTATCAAGCACGAATTGTGTATAGATATTGCAAATATACCAGAGAAAAAGCTATCAGGAAATGCTGGGGTTATTACCCCCAGATCGAACACTCATTATGGAATAGACGTCGGTATAGGTGTGAGTGATTGTTGCCACCGCCACAGGACTGCACCTGTAGATATCCCAGAATGACAAAAACCCCGGAATGTGAGGAGTCGACTAACGCCCACCCACCTAAGTCTGCCAACCGATCAACTTTACAGCGCACTGCACTAGTCTTCCATACTAGCAATGCTTTTTCCTCTTTCGAAGATATTTTCTCTTGTGCTGGCTTTGCCTCTAATTTCCTTGAGTTTCATCATACCAAGTACCAACGCTGTGGGAAGTTGGGTACCATCTTCGTGGATTTTTGCCATCAGTGAGGCTTTATTGGCCTGTGTTAACATTTACAGGGTCAGTCTGCCATGATGACCTTGGAGGCACACCCTTGCCAGCTGTTTTCGCAGGGTTTCTCGGTCGTTGGCAATTTTACTCATAAGCCGTAATTCTTCAAGAAGTTCCTGAGGTGTTTATTCATGTCAGGCAGTTCCTGGTACCTGATTACTATTCACGGAGGCTTCCCTTATCTTGGTTCTGAGTTAATTCATGTCGATACCAGGCTCTCGCCGATAGATTCCTCTCCGCTGCGGTGCTTTCTTTGTCGCGTTTCTCTGATTTGTGTAATGGATGACGTGGATAATCTGATTTAATAGTCAGCTCAAGGCCAGGTGGACGCTGCCGTTTACTTCCTGCTCGCCGCCGTTAGGCTATACGCTAGCACAAGTTCTTAGCAATTTTGTATATGATGCCATTTATAGTTTTTGGTTAACTTTGTTAGTACTCTATCAAGCAAATTGATCCTAGCCTAGCCCTCTGCCCAATCGTGGGTTAGGTCCAGGTTAGCTTTGCATTGTCCCATCTCTCGGACTGCCGCTGAGCTGGGGAGGGAGGGGTAGCTGGTCGAGGAGTTCCCCGCTTGTTGTTCCATCCAGCCTGTCGCTGTTTCGGGTTTGCTAGGCATCTGAAGCCTCATCCCTCCTCCCCAATGAGGGAGAGAAGGAAAATAAAATGGGGGATCTTTCTTATGCATTGCCCTTCTACCCTATGGGTCGTTGTTGGTTGGACTACGCACGTGGAATTTCTCTCCTTCACCCTCTTCCTCTCCTCTCTCCTCCCTTTACTGTCTGGGCCAGCCTTAAGAGGAGGGTGAGAGTTTGGCACAGCAGACTAATGCTGTTGTCCTATCCCCTAGTACTTTGGTGAGTGTCATGAGTCTCCCCAAGAGCAGGAAGCTGATACACGCCTGTTTCCGGAGCATCCCGCGGGAGTTTTAGCTGCAAATCCTGTCCACTTGAACACATAACTCTCGATTCCACCATTCTAAGTACTGTCTCCTGACTTGCCAGTGTGGTGTGTCACCTCCTCGCTGCAGTGGGATGTTGGTTCTTCGATCGCACCCCGTGGGACTAGTCCGGCTCCCAGCTCTAGAGAGTTACCCACTCTCCTGGCCTCCGTTTCTAGTGTCAACCGCTGGCTGATGTTTCTGTTGCCTGCGCTCTCCGGGTCGGGCTGAACTTCGATCACCCTCAGGTTTAAACATTTCCCAACTGGTTCCATTTCCGCTGTCCCCGGCCCTCCTGCTGCTCTTCTTACCTGCGCCACTACTCCGGTGCCTATTTTCAGCAGGTTGGCCAGTCACACCCCAGTTCAGCTGCATACCAACCCGGAGGTAATGATTTACCCCGCCTCCCACTGTAACCAAGGGCGGAGGCACGGATCTCGGAGGGTCTTGCAGCCGGAGCACTTTGACCAGCAGCAGTGTATTGCTATCCTATGTTGTTAACTATTTACTTACTACCGTCTCCGCAGTAATTATTCCTTTGCTAATTCTACAATTATAGAGTTGCATGATCCTAAGTTAGGTCCTACTCCGCCAACTATCTCCGGAGTTTCTTGATTTAATGTGCGTCAGTGTTTTGCTCTGGTTTATCGCCCCGCCGAGCATTCGCAGGTCCGTATAAATTAATGCTTGCTGCCGGACTGCAATAATTATACTTTTGCTGATTTTATATTTAAGAGTTGCATGATCCTAGGTTGAGGCCTCCGTCTGGCCGAACTATCTCCGCGCTCCTAATTTAGTGGGTCATAATGGTTTGATTTATCTGTTCTCGAATACGGGCGGTTCGGTATAAATTATTTAGCATGCTCCATTACCTGCTGTTGTTTGCTGGGCCCCTATCTCCGCCAGTTCTGCTTCTGGGCGCGCCTTTTAAATTAGTGTGTCACGATAATTCTCTCCTACTTACAGACAGTACGCTAGAGGAGCCCGGTGCACTGCTATGCTGCACCAGCCCTATGGGCACGTTGTCTGCCGCCTCATTCGGGCTGTGCAAAGTGACGACAATCTTATCGTATGGCACCGGATCGTTGTGAGGGCGTTTGCTTGGCTCTGTACGAGCTTGTCCAGGACGAGTTGGTGTTTCCATAGTTACCGCCTTTAGTTTACCTGGTTGCCAATTGTTTCAAGTAAGTGCAGGCTCATATATTGTTTATATATCTCTTTACCGAGCGCCAGGTTATTAAGTCCTGCTCTCTTCCAGGTCGACTCAAGTTTCCCGTGAACGCATGCCTTGGGTTCCTTTCGAGCCTGGGTAGTTGGCTACGGCAGGAACGTTCAAATGGGAAGCCGCATATCCTGATGAGAAACATCCGGAACCTGCTTTACCCCGGAAGCCCGATCTCAGCGGGTTGTTCCACCGGCCGCCATCGTCATCGAGCAGATCCGGTAGAAACCCAGCCCCCAGGATGAAAATTTGTACGGAGGTCAAGGAAGTAAGGGCCATATACCTCGACCTGGAACCTGCGAACACCAACAGGACTAGGAGGTAGGTAGGGAGGTAAGTGGAGGCAGTGGGGACGGGCTCCTCTTTTGATTCCCCTTCATCCGCTTTCTTCTTCGTTTCAGTTTTCTAAAATCTTCAGACTTCTGGAGTGACAGGGCGCAATCCGCTGTCCCCAAGTTGAAGAATCAAAGGCGAAGGGCTATAAGTCCGCAGCCTCACAAGGCAACTCCTTCCTCTGGTGAAGCCTCGACGCTAGGTCCGGCGGCTCGCAGAGGCAAGGCCACTCCTCTGCAAGGGAGCCGAGTTTGAGGGCAGCTGCTGCCAGCCTCCTCTCTCCTGCCTTTGACCCGGAGGCGCTTTACCGAATGCTTGCAGAAGTTTTCTCTGAGGCTGATGCAAGCTAATGCTTACGGAGAGGTTGCAGAGCCAGGAGACATACCGGTTCATGTGCTCCGTGGTCAGCAGTGCATTATCTCATTCCGGATGCCTCCTCCGCTCTCCCTCCTCCATTTGACAAGGGAAATCCCTGGCGTTTGGCCCTTCACTCGCATGAAGATACCCTAATGATCGAGGGTCTAGGCATCGCCAGAGGCTTGGAAAGAATTGGAATTCTTTCCTCTGATCTGTTGCCCACTCACCAGTTTCTGCCAGGCTGATGGAGGAAGCTTGGGTAAGGACGATAAGGTCCCGAAGGGAAGCAGTGACTTCTGAAGGGACCAGGCGCAGTCTACACGACACCTTTAATGAGTGGCAGAAGGAGAACACGGTTGACTCCTCTTCAAGGGCAACTTCATGATGTTCTCAAGTGGGAGATAGGATCCCGACCCCCGTATGACTACGTGGCTCTCGCGACTGCCTGCTATTGCTCGAAGGTAAGCTGCTGGTCGCCCGGACTGATCCCACTTCGATCTTCGAGACGCATGAATTTTGAAGGAGGCCTGAGACGATGAATTTTGGAAGGATGCCCCGCTACTTAGCAACGGGCAAGCTGACCCGGAGGTGCATCCACCTTGTTCAGCGAAAGAGCTCTCAAACTGTCGTAGCCCTCCTGAAAGCTGAGTTTCAGGCTAGGTGTCGGTTGAGCCAATCATTGAACTCCCTGTGCCTGGCGGAATCAACCGCAGTGACGTTTTACGATGAGCCACTCTTCCAAGTTCTGACGAAGTCTCTGTTAGCGGATTTCAGACGATTTTGTTTGACTTCATGGTAGCGGGATGAACCGCCGAAATTCATCTTCGCGACGCTATTACAAGACATGAGCCTAACAAGCTCATGAAAAGCTCCTTCTGGGAGCTAGTCTCTTCCTGGAAGAAGAAGTCACGTCCTGGCTGAGGCAAACCAGGCACCTGAGTTTCTGCGCCCCGGGCTGGGGTATCCCCGCTTTAAAAGGAAACCCCCTGGAGTCCGCTGCCTCAAAATAGACCTGGCAAGAGATACAGAGGCACAGAAGACAGCACAGCAGGCTGTTGTCCAGGTTGTACCTGTCTCGCAAGCTGCTAGCCTTCACCTCTATGCCCAACTCACAGTCTGTGCTATGTGCCAGCTCAACACTCCCGTCGCGCCTTCCGTGGGACGCCCGCCACAACCTCCATGAGGGCCAGGGCTTCGAGGGCTTTACAGGCGGTGAGCAGGGCCTCAGAGGCTGCCACGCGAATTCTCTCCCGGGAGAGGAGGCCGAGGTAGAGGAGGTGAAACCTGCACCTTCCTGGTGAGACCAGTCAGGTGGGCGGCAGACTTCACCTGTTCTAGGACCCGGGGGACCTTCACCTGTGGGCCCACAGTATAGTCTCCAAAGGTTTGGGGGTGGAGTTGGATCAAGGGCCCTCCTCTGATCAGATTTGCCAGCCGCCTTCCAGTCATGGACTTTGCGCGGAATTACTCCAAAAGAGGGGCCATAAAGAAAGTGAGACACCTGAAATTTCCAGGGCAGACTGTTCAGTGTTCCCAAGAAAGACTCCAGTCAACAAAGGTACTGGATCTCTCGCCTCAATCTTTACATACAATGTGACAAATTTCGCATGCTTACAATCGCAAGCAGGTACGGACTTACTCGTGGAGCCGTCACCACCTCTATAGATCTTTCAGACGCATATTATCACGTCCCGATTGCGCGGAACTTCTCTCCCTTCCTCGGTTTCAGACTGGGGAAACAAGCCTACTCCTTCAGGGTCATGCCATTCGGGCTCAACATAGCACCCAGAATTTTCACAAAGCTGGCGGACACGGGTAGTGTTAGTTATGTCCCAGGGGAGGTCATGGTCGCAGATACCTAGACGATTGGATAATCTGGGCATCCAACTGGAGCGCCGGAGAGCTACGGCCATGGTGATCGAGTTTCTGGAATCCCTAGGCTTTCAGATAAACAGGGCGAAGTCCCGCCTAACTCCGGAGGCTCGATTTCAGTGGCTGGGTATCCAATGGGATCTGATTTCGCACAAGCTGTCTATTCCGCCAGCCAAACGGAGAGAAATGCGCCGCGCCACCAGGCACCTCAAAGTGGTGAAGTTTCGCAGAACGCAAGAAAGAATCCTGGCCCTCAGTTCGTATCTGTAACAGACCTGCTCCTAAAAGCAAAACTGAAAGACATAAACAGAGCGTGGCGGAGACGGCCAGTGTCAAGCCTGCAGGACAAGGTGTCTTTAATTCCTCCGTGCTGAGGAAAAGACTGGCCGTGGGTCCACAGTCAAGGGCCCTCGGTCAGTTCCCTTCAATTCCCTCCCCCAGCTCTAATAATCCACACAGACGCTTAGTTGTGTGGGAGGGTACTCACCAAAAGAAAAGGTACAGGGTACATGGTCCACACTGTTCCGTCAGTTCCACATAAACATTTTGGAGGCGATGGCAGTGTTTCTGCACTCTGAAACTGTGCCCCACCACCCAGATTCATATCAGGCTGGTGCTGGACAGCGAGTAGTGGCACATTGCATAAACAGAGGGGGTTCTGTAACCGAGCTGGGATAAACCAAGGATGATAGCCATTTTCCTGGCGAGAGCATGGCTGGCACCTGTCAGCTACCCATCTAGCAGGAACCGAATGTCGCCAGAGACTCCCCTGTCCAGGGCAACTCCGCTGAGTCAGAATGGTCCTGGACGGGCTTCTTTCAGATGGATATGCCGCCAGGTTCCGGCCTGTGTAGACTTGTTTGCCAATGGAGAGCAATCACAAACCCCTTGTTATGTTGCTCCCAACCTGGATCCTCGAAGCCACGCCACGGACGCAATGTCAGTGGACTGAAACAAATGGCAGAAAATCTATCTGTTCCCACTAATAAACCTGCTGATGAAGGTGCTGCACAAGCTCAGAAGCCCTCACTGGCGGCCCTGGTAGCTCCCTAACTGGGCCGAAGAGCAATTGGTTCCCTTCTTCTGGAGCTCAAACTACGGTGTCATCAAATATCCAAGCCACAGCTGACTCAAGTAGTGCAACACGGACTGTGTCAGCTTCCTCAAGAATTCTGAACACCTGCTTTATGGACTTTATGAAATTCGCTGCTCAAGAGGTGCGGATATTGATCCCGCTAATACCTGCTTCTGGAATCGATAAAAGAGATTCTACCTCAGACAGTACGATTCAGCAGTTAAAAGTTAGCATCTTTTTTGAAGGAATCTGAAGTCAAGTCATGACCACCAATTTGGCAATATCATTCTTTAGGTCACTGTTTGAAAAAGGTCTGCTCCGCCACCATTAACATAGCGAAAATCAGCTTTGAAAAAGGTGCTTTGCATACTAAGATTGATTTAACAGATTCATATTTTTTCATCCATCTGGAGCATGCACTCACTGAGACCAGCGATCGTCCCTCATACGTGTGTTTCGGTTTCTAACGATGTTCTAAAATTAGCCTCAGAAACTAATAACGATCAATGTTCTTATTTGAATCTGTTAAGGAAGACATTGTTCCTAATTAGTCTAGCTTCAGGTGCCAGAATATCAGAACTGTCTGCTCTATCTAGAGGTGCAAATCATGTGGATTTTCTCCTGTCAGGAGAAGTTCTGCTTTCCCAGATCAAAGGTTCTTAGCAAAAATGAAGACCTCAGATAGATGGTCCCCTGGAAGGTTGTTCCCTTCCACAAGACCTGTCTTTATGCCCAGTCGCACCTTGAGGGCCTATTTACGGAGAACTTCAGTGTTTGTCTGGTCCTCTTTTTTATCAGGAAAAAGGAGGAACGCTTAAAGGCTATCAGAGAAACAAATTCTGTACTTCATTAAGCAAGCTAATCCGGATTCAGTCCTCAAGGTTCATGATATCTTGTTGGTGCTACTTCCACTAATTATTTTCATATCATGAATTTTTTGATGAGCTTAAGAAGTACACGGCTGGAAACTCACCAGTGTTCAAACGCCACTATCTGGAAATCACTGAAGCTCTGAAGTTCTCAAGTGTGGCTGTAGGGAGCATTGTCCTTCCACCTTAAATTAACCTTTAATCCTCCTCCTCCTCCTCTCCTCCTCCTCCCTCCTCCTCCTCCCTCCTCCTCCTCCTCCCTCCTCCTCCTCCTCCTCCTCCTCCTCCTCCTCCCCTCCTCCCCTCCTCCTCCTCCTCCTCCTCCTCCTCCTCCTCCTCCTCCTCCTCCTCCTCCTCCTCCTCCTCCTCCTCCTCCTCCTCCTCCTGAGAGGTCGTGCCCTCTGGTTACCTTTGTGGCCCCCTTGGGCTAAGAAATGGTCCTAGCTGTGTTCCACAGGCTACAGAGTATAATTCTGGCATACGTAATAATTACCTATATTCTACCATCATTGGCTATTCTGAATATGTCATTTATTCTCTTTTGATTTTTGTAATAATCTGTAGACTTAGACTCATGCCCTTGGGTTTATAGTGCCGCCTTTTGTAATACAAGGATCGTGGCCCGCCATCCAGAAAGAGGTGTCCCGTCCCCTTTGCCTGTTTTAATTCTTTTCTTTTTGTAATAGTTGGAACTTCATTCCTCCCCCCTTTTCTTTTCTTCATTTGCTTTGTTCATTTGTACATTAAATGAATACCGTTAAAATTTTGCCCCAATTAACAGAAAATCAAAAGCGTACAACTGGTGCCATAAAAAGCCAGTAAAATCATAAAAATGGTGAAATACAAATTGCGAAAAATGACAACCATATAGTACATGAACCCCCGTCTAAAATTGGCGTCATTTAAAGTTAGCGAATTAGAACTCGTGAATAATCTCTGCCTTGCTCGCTCACCCAGCTGTCAAATTCCTGCTGTAAACTGTCAGCTGTCAAGGTAACGATTTTTTTTTTTTTTTGATCTATTAGCTACGCATTGAGTGTGTAGACCATTATTGTCTGTTGATTGAAAATATGAATTGAGTATTGTCATTACAATTTCTAGTAAAAGGGATATTATTTAAAACCAGTGCTGTATTATCATTTAGACCGTCTCCTCTAGGCAAACTAGGTGCATGCCTCTATTCGCTGGTTAGCATTAAGTGCATGATTATTTTAAGACTTTTATCTTAATGATAACATGCGCATTGTGTTAGTATTTTACAGCAACCTCCTATATTCTTAACTGCCCTGCCTCATAGTCTTTAGTAACTTATATTTGTCGAGTCTAGCTCTTGTAGTAACTTACATTTGTCGAGTCTAGCTCTTGTACTTATCAAATTCCAGATATTTAAAACATCCTAATTTAGTTAAAACATCAGTCAAATTATGGTATTTAGTGACTTACAAACACCTTCACATAATGGAAATTGCCTTGTTTGTCAGCCACATTGCACTCTGCGAGTAATGTAAATTGTTCAGTTCATTCCTCAGTGAGATATCATATACTTTGTGTGAGGCAGAGACTTGTGAACAAACTTTAATTAAAGATCATTTCAGAGCAATATTTAGAGTAACGTAAAGCATTTTTCTGCTGACTTCTTGTTGTTAATCGACATTTGCACCCGATTGAAGGTGTGACATGTCATCTTGTGCGGGGAGCTATTATATCTCTCACAAGAAGCCACCATAAAAACACTCTGTTTTATTGTCTTATCCTTGACCTGGCATTTGTTTAGCGGGTTGAAGGTAGGGAAAAGAGGGATTAAGGCCCCAATTCCTAAAGAAGCTTTGCATCCTAAAGCTACTTTACAACTTTCTCTTTTGGGGCAGAGTGAACTTTGTGGGATTTTTTTGCAGGCACCCTGTTGGGAAGTGACCAGATGTTGAGCACACCTGGACGAATTGATTCATGGAAGATGACTACTGCATTATCCAGGGATCACCACCCCATCTCTCGGCCGATGCCTTAAATAGGGACAGATGAAGGAAACGAAGTCAGATACTCGAGGGACATCATGAAGTCGTGAGAGAGATTGCCATAAGATGCGCGCACGGGACCACTATACTGGAGGAGTGACTGACGCCCAATCTTCGTCACAGGAACACACATCCCTGTCATATTTTGCCTAGTGATCCACGGACCCCATCTTCACCATTCTTTGCCAGAGACCCCTTCCTCTACATGGTAAAGTGATTGTTAGAGTCCCTATCAGTCACGAATTGCCCTTCAAGTGTTCCCTTTTAAGGGCCAGTAATTTCCACTTTTCCTTTGCCTCGTGATACCAGTGTTATTCAGATGTCTGTGTTTTAAGTGATTGTCTACCTTTGCTCATTCGAGGCCTTGTGGCGCCCTAAGCACAGCCCTGAATTCCTGAGTATCTCTCCCCCATTTACTGGCTTGTAATACCTGAACCTCTCACTTCAGAGGGACCAATTTACAGTGGAATATCCTTGGATTGTGCCTTGTGAAAACCCAACTAACGGATTCCAAGTTTGAGCTCATCAGCAAAAACACTCCTCAGCCCCCCCCCCTCAAGCCTGGATGCCACATTCTTTCATCTTCTGATATTCTTTTTGTGTAAATATACGTAATTTTAATTTAACTCTTAACGTGTTTACATACACATTCCTTGTGAGTAGAACCCTAAGCTCATATGAGAACCCCTTTTTCTTGTGTTTTATGATTACCTGCACCCATGAAGTTTAGATAACAAGGCTACAGTAACAGTAAGTGTTGATACCTGGCCCATAGTAACCATTTCCCAGGTAAAATCATAATATATATATATATATATATATATATATATATATATATATATATATATATATATATATATATATATATATATATATATATATATATACAGTATATATATATATATATATATATATATATATATATATATATATATATATATATATATATATATATATATATATATAGTAGTGTGTGTGTCAATGGGATAATTACTTCATTAATTCTCTGAGTTCACAGGAAACTAGACATAATTTTACACTGCACTTGTAAATAACAAGGAAGGGATAGTGAAAGATGAAAAGTTTGAGATAAAAGAATAAGCTTAAGGGTGGACTCCTCTCAATTCCAGATGTCCCTTCAGCAGATTTGGGCAGGTCAGATCAGTGGTTGCTTAACTTTTGGCTGTCGTTGGAGAGAGATTGGAGCTGCCCTTTGGAAGCCCTGTAAGCCTTGGAAGAGCTTTTCCTTTGGTGGTGGCTAGCTTGCTACTGACTTGTTTACTCTCAGACAACTTTTTTCTTGCCAACGGGATGCCCTGAGGCTATATCTCGACTGGTATGACTTCTGGAACAAAAGAGTGGCCGTGAGTAGAGAGAGAATACAAGAATTTGGCAAGAGGTGCAGCCCAGTAAATTACCCCAGGTGTTCTCTGTAGGCAGATATTCAAGAAGGGAAGACGACGGACTCGGACTCTGAGCCCCTAAAGTTCACTCTGACTCCTCAAATTTATGTAATTATTTCTTTTAAAAACTGTTTCAGTTTCTTAGCAGGCATAAGGCCCTATATTCATGACAGTAGCAAAGACTCAAATCTGTCGGTCACTAACACCAGATTCAAATCCTTTTCGATCCCCTCCCTAGAGGACTTTGTTGGTGGTGATCGGGATGAGATGCTACTGTGTCCAATTAGGGTGCTGCAGTACTACCATCGAGGACTTGACATCTCAGGCCTGAGTGTCAACAACTCTTCATTAGTACTGGCTCGACCAAGAAAGAGGTGTCCAAGAACACTATTTCTTTCTGGCTTCGTGAGACAATCAAGCGAGCGTACTCTATGTCTGACGAGGTGGACAAGAGTATGTTCCGAGTAAGAACTCACGAGGTTAGGGGCATTTGTCCGTCCCTCACATCCCAGAAGAACCTCTCAGTTCCACAGGTATTAAGGGTGTGGTCTCAACAAACCACATCCACATCCTTCTACCTTCTGGACGTTGCCCACAGGTCCTTGGACATGTTTTCCGTGGGTCCTGTGGTGGCTGCTCAACAAGTTGTGTAGCTTACCTGGCTCCCCTAGAGGGACAGGTAAGCATCTCGCCTAAGGTGTACGGTAGTGAAGGAGATAGTGTGTGTGAATGACTGTCCTCCTCCCTTTTGTCTCTGTACCTCGCTCTCCCATTGGGCAGAGAAGCAGCTGGCGAGCTGTCACATGCTGGACTGGTGGGCCACGCAGATGAGTCTATATAACCAAGTATCCTGTCTATAATCTAGAACAGATTACATGTAATAAGTGCAAGTCTTCCCCCTCTGTCTAGCAAGGGGAGAGAGGGCTGACAAATAAAACAAACCTGTTGGTTGATATTAGCCTTTTATTGTCTCCAACACTGTAGGTTCATCCAAGCCCTTTTTGAAATAATGACACAAACTCATTAATTTAAAAGGCCCAGAAGTCTGGGAGTTGAACATTCCATATGTTCAACAGATCAGAGGCACGGGACTCTTTCCTCAGCTCATCGAGACGAGGAAGAGAGCCCCATGTGGGCAGAACTACCAGTGGGTTAGAGATTTACCCAGAATCCACCCACCAAAGGTAAGTGTCCTGCATAAAGACTGAAGGTTTGTATTTGTGTAGGAACAAACTACAAATTTTTAAAGAATTATATTGTATATTTTCTAACATACAAACTTCAGCCACTCTTCATTCTGTTACCTGGGCCAAAAGGCAAATTGGAGTGCAGACCGACAAGTGGTCAGGAGTTCTCCCCCTACCATTGGTAGCTAACAACTTTGTTTGAAAGTTAACAGCCGTTCGAGCTCACATTTGCAAGCAGTATCCTGTGTGAATGATATTGCTTCTATGTATTTTGGGAAAAATACAAATTACTGTACTTAAAAATGTGTAGTTTTTCTCATTTCATCTTCTAATGTAAGGATAGCAGTTAAACTTGAGATAATATTCCAGAAATTAATGATAGCCCTCCAGAAATTACAGATGGTATTAATACCAGAGGTAGCCCTCTTCTCTTCTGTGATTCGGCAACATATATTTCTACTAGATCTGAGAGTGTTTCTCGGATCATATTTCTTAACGTAGGTATATGCTGTTTTTTGTTTGCACAGCCTTAGATGTTGTTCTAGTGTCGACTCTGTGTACTTTAGTTCCTTGTGTAGAATTTATATTTGATTATTGAGCTCTTCAATCTCTTGAGTACTAGATTTTGATTCCTACATATTTGTCAGTCCTAGATATTGCTTCCTGTGGTAATAGTAGCATCTTGTTTGCATCACATGCAGACATATGAAGATGATTAGTAGTGTAGTGAACCCCTGCCTATTTGTGGCTCTGATTCATGGCTTCACCTATTTGTGGATTTCTCTGTGGAACATATACAAATTATTCATGGAAAACTCACCTAATTGCAGTATTTTTCATAGAGAAATATTCACAGATTACTATATTTTTATATAATTTTCATGACTAAATGCACTTTTTGTGATAAAACAAGCAAAATATTCAGGTATTGCATAAGCATTTTTAGAGGACTTTTTGGTGTTTTGAACCATCAAAATAAGCAGTCATGATTGTTTTTAGAGGGGTTTTAAGTATTTGCGGATTTGAGCTATTCGTGGGAGGGGTGGGTTAGTGATATGCATCCCCACAAATAATGGGGTCGACTGTATTTGTTTCCTCATCTTAGAGATTACCTGAAATGGTGATGTGATTTTCATAATAAACTTTATAGTTATTAGTCACCTAACTATTCCTGTACTAGGTAAAAGAAAACTAAACCTGGTGTTATGGACCTTTAACTCTGGAGATTTGCTATAAGACCAACTGTTTGAAGTAAAAAAAAAATGAAACTTTGGGAATGATATGATAAAGGACAATCAAACAATAACATAAAGAAATCACAGAATCTTCTCTTATATTTCTTTAGTTATATCCTATTCTGTCTTCCTAGTTTTCTCTGTTTCTTGAATGAGTTTCTTCTGTATTTGTAGCTTCTTTTGTTCTTATAACTTTGTCCTTGTGTACCGAAAACTCTGACTGCTAGTAATTCTGCGTAAGTAGAAGGGAATAACCTCTCTTACTTTCTCTTCTCTTTCTTGATGATCAAGAATGGGATACCATTGATGGGATTTGACTTCTTTTTCAAAGCTAATAATGAGAGCCATGGTGGCTTTGTTGACCACCCAAAGATGTTTGGACCTCTGAGGTATCAGTATGTTAGTCATATTGATATCTCTGGGTCGGGGCGGTCCCTAAGAACTGGCCCATGGATTCCAAAGGTGGGCTGGTTTCTGGGGATGGGACGCTTGGCATTCTGTCCAGTATGCCTGCCAAGAGTGAGGATGGCAGTAGCTGTACAAATTGATGTAAGGAAAAGATGCACCATCTTTTCCTTATACTTGCCTCCTAATGACAACATTCTGTATAACGACACAGTCAAGGTGATTCATTTGCTCCCTCAGCCATTTTAGTTACTTGGGGATTTAAATGATAGACATCTTCTATGGGGTGATGGTCTAGCCAACACAAGGGATGCAGTATTATCATTCCTTATAAAAATTGAGGATGTTGGACTCCTCAGTAAAGGAGAGACCACACATTTTTATGTTTAGACAGGTACTTTCTTTGTTATGTATTGACCTGTCTGTTACAGGTTCTAACTGCCTTTACTGACTTTGAATGGAGAATGCTGGATGACTGGCACACAGTTAACCATGCCCCAATAGTGATTAATACCAGCCAGAGATCACCACAGTGGAACCTTGACAAAGCAGACTGGAAGAAATTCCAAGAGTTAAGTGAATCAGAGGCAAGGCAGATGAGATCCTAGTTATAGACAGGGGTATTGACTTGTTAAAAGGAATTCTCCATGCAGCATTTATCATTTATAATAAATGCAGTACAGCTGCTTTATGGTGTAAAAACAGCATGGTGCCAATCACAGTTATCTTTTGTCTCCTCAGTAAATAGTAGAACACTGCTAACTGCTGTATGGAGGAAAGAAAGAAAGATAGCAGGCAAATTTATCCTGAATCCACTTCCAGCTGTTAAAGTGAACGGTCAGTATGACTGGTGCAACTATGGTGAGCAATGCCTTGGCAGAGTGTTTCTTCAGTATATCATGCAAGCCTGAATTTGTTTCAGGACACCAGTACAGAATCAAAGAAGGCATAAAACTTGGATTTATTGGCATAATGGGAAGAACCTTGAAGAGTTTGATTTGCCCCTGGCCCTGAAAAGATCCCATATGCTTTTATTATTTTAGTCTTCCTAAAACCTGGTAAAAACAAGACTTAACAATAAATTATTGACTAGTTGCTTTAACATTCTAATTATGCAAGATTGTGGAGGAAATAGAAAATGCAAAATGGTGTGTTACCTAGAGAAGAAAGGTATCTATCCCTGTTCAGTGTAGCTTCCATCAAATGCACTTCACAAGTAAAGTGCTGATTTGGCTAGAGTCCTCCATTTGTGGAGCATTTGCCTCCAAGCAGCATTAGGTAAATGTATTTTTTTTTACCTTGAAAGGGAATATTACACTGCCTGGAGATATGGTATCCTTAAAACTATACATGTAGCAGGTTTGAGAGGAGAGTTGCCTTTGTTTCTTCAAGCATTCTTGGCTCGTCGATTTTTCCAGATCAGAGTGGGCAATACACTCTTTGAAAGAGACTGCCAAGAGAAAAGAGTTCCCAGGTAGTGTGCTAAGTTTTACACTGTTTGTCTTAGCTGTAAATGGGATATCCTCCATCATTCCAGTGAGATTTTACCAACACTTTTTGTAGATGACTTTTGCATATCGTTGGCTGGTATAAGAATGGCAAGGGTTGAAATGGACTGTCAATTTGTGATTGATAATATAATTCACTAGGCTGACTTAAATAGTTTTAAATTCTCCACAAGTAAAACTGTCATAGTCCATTTTTCATCACAAAATACTTTTAAATTATATATACTGTAAAGCCCTAGTCTTCTCAAAACTGCTTAATAGGTGTGAAATATTTTCATCAGCCACCCCAAGCATACTAAAGGATTTAGATTCCATGCATCACACTAGGGTTAGATTAGCTACAGGTGCTTTTATAACTTCACCCAATCCATGCCTTTAAGTGGATGCAGGACAGCTACTTTTGGACCCACACCAACAGCCATTAATTGATGCTGGTATAGGTTACAGAAACTCCTGAACTCTTTAGCTTTTCAGACTGCCAGCAGGGAGAAATACTATTCAGATACTATTGAGTCCCATCCTAAATCCCCTCAACCCTGTGGCTACAGCGTAAAACAAATATGGAATAACTTAACACAACCCCTCCATGTAAGTGACTAGAAATTTTTTTAAATATTCCATTGTCAACAAGAAGAAAATGACAGAGTTGGAGGCCTGCTCAATTTTTATGGAACATGTTGAAGAACATGAACATGGAGGTTCAGCTTATGTATTTTCATATGGTTCTAAATTCAGTGCTGGCATTGGATTTGGGGTGTTTAGCCATTAATTTTCTTGTAGAGGTGCACTTCCCATCATAATGTCCATTTTTGCAGCAGACAACATACATACACTATTTTAGCTGCCATCAAGAAATTAGCAACATTTGATGGAGGAAGTTTTATCATTTTTAGTGGCTCAAGAAATATATTGCAATGGTTTGGTGTCTATCAGATGAGCCAATGACTGAAAATTCAGCAGTGGCTCCACACAGCAATTCATTGGACTTATAAGTAAAATTTTACTTAGTGCCAGCATGTGGGGGTGCAGAAAAACAAAAAGGCAGACACAGTTGCAAAGCAAAGTGCAGCTAAATTACTTCCAAGGACAGTTGGCCAAAAGTTGGGACTCGGTGAACCCAAACAAAATTAAAGAAATCACGAGTGTGGTACCTCCTTTGGAGTGTGGCAATATGCCCAGGAGATGGGAAACAGCATTTTGCTGATTGTGCATAGACTATATATACTTAAAACATAAGTTCTTAATGTCTAATGAATATCTGCCTTTCTGCAACAGTTGTTTAGTCCCATTGACTGTGAGGCACTTGTTAGTTGAGTACTCCAGTCTTGGGAATCCTCACCAAGATCCTTGGAGAGGATGTAGTCTGTGATTTAGATTAATTGAAGAAGCAAGTAATAGATTTTTCTTAAACGAAATGGAAAATCACTTCGTCCCAGAATCCTTATTTCCATGAATGTTTGTAATTGTACAGTCCAAAACAGGTTTTAGAGCTATTTTCTCACATAGCTCTAAAACCTGTTTTGGACTGTACAATTACAAACATTCATGGAAATAAGGATTCTGGGACGAAGTGATTTTCCATTTCGTTTAAGAAAATCTATTACTTGCTTCTTCAATGAATCTAAATCATAGACTACATCCTCTCCAAGGGTCTTGGTGAGGATTCCCAAGACTGGAGTAATCAACTAACAAGTGCCTCACAGTCAATGAGACTAAACAACTGTTGCAGAAAGGCAGATATTCATTAGACATTAAGAACTTATGTTTTAAGTATATATAATCTATGCACAATCAGCAAAATGCTGTTTCCCATCTCCTGGGCATATTCCCATACTCCCAAGGAGGTACCACTTTATTGTTAGTTACATTCTTTGGAGATCAGGTGTAAAAGAATATTACTATGGTTTATGGGTCTGTAATAAGTCATTCTCTGCACAGAACTCATTAACATTGGTTATGTGGCTTAGGCTCAAATTTGACAAATAACAAAGCCCTTTCCACCTTTCTCTTTTCATTTAAGTGGGTAGGTTCATCACCATGGACTGGGGAATTTTTTACCGAGGGGTTACCCAGTTAAGAACCAGTTGTTTAGTCTTGAGAATATACTAGACTTGTTACTGGTTAAGTTCATATTTTTTTTCATCAAGGTTAAAGAGACTGACTGTGATTTCTTTCTTTATCTTGTGATTGAGAGCTATGTCTGGTTCTGTAGTGTTGGACACAGTATATACCCAGTTTTTTGGTGATAAATACAATATGCTGGACCATGGCAATCACTAGCATAATGTCTCCTTTTTTGACAATTATAACAAGTACAGTAATACTAAAATATTTTCCTTGTCGAGATGTACTAGTGTGTCTGTTGTGATTCCTGTCAGGTGTCTTGGACTAGGCGTGACTGTCATCTTTCCTTTCTTGCCCTAGGGTAACATGTGGTCTCAATAAAAAAGTTACTCCGTTGTTGGTTTTTCTTATTTTATTTATTTTGTTTTCTATATTTAGTACACCATCTTCCAATTTCCAGACATGAGGCATTTTTTCTAACACATTTGATGGTAAAACTCCCTGGAGCATAGCCATCTAATGAGGTTTTTACAGTTCTTTATGCTAATTACTCACTGATTTGATTCATTTGATATCCAAGGTGAATTGGAAACCAAATTTCCCCAGTCATTTAGCCACTTATATAATTATGGACCCAGTCTAAGGTAATTTTTCTGTTTTCCAGCTCTGTATTATTTTTGACAAACTGATCACTGGATCTGACTCTCCTGAGATGCCCCTTCATCTCTTTCCATGTCTCAAGTCCTCAATAAGCATGAGAATGTACAGTCACTCAAAAATATTTTGCAACATGTTCCAGAAGTTTTCGTTCACCTAACAGTAATTTTTTCTTTTGATATTTACAAGGAAATGTAATTTTCTTATGCGACTTTGGTTATTAATCATACGGTTAACAATATAAAAAAGAATGGCGAGTGAAAAATTCATATTACGAAAAATGACGAAACATTTTGAAAAATTTCACTTCAGATGATTGGGCAAAAGAGTCAAAGAAGAAACTATATTTCGAATCCAGATAAAAGCTTATTGACTAATAAAATAATATAATATTGAATAATCATCAATGATACTATATATAAATAAAGAAAGAAAGAATTCAACCATTATTGTTGTCAAAACCAAAAAAGAAAAAATCTCGTAACGTCCTATGTTATCGTGTGACTCTGCATTCGGGCAGGAAAATTAAACTAAACTGTCTTGTTACTTGCACCGATAAGATGGGCAACAGACTGCCGCACCACAATCATTAGCTTGCATAGGACTAATGTCTCTATTGTATATTGCTCGGCAGCTTAGCTTAAATAAAACAACCAAGTATAGAGGAATAAAACAACAGAGAGAACGAGGAAATATGATAAATTCAATGTAAAAAGTGGTGGACGACCCCTTGTTGCACTACTGTTAACGATCATCATCGGATGATCACTGAAGGAGCTCCGCCTAACTCCCCTGACAAGCCGGTGTTGCCATAAAGAGAGAACATTATGCTTTCCCTTCAAGTTGCTGCTCAAACCACCCGTAACAGGCTACATGAGACCAAGATATTATTTCATCATACTCCTGCTAAGAAACATTTCATATCAGTGAAACACAAAGAATAGAGGCTAGGGTTTGCGTTATAATATAACCCAGTGGCCGATGATTTCTGTAAGGATCATCTTTTGCGATGAGGAGGAGACATTCTCCACTGATGAGCATGGTAGTCTTCTTCACTGCTGGCGTTGAGCATTAACTAAATTAATGTTGAACTTCTAGCTAATTTTAATTCTTTAGAAACTTAGATAATAAGAAATACAAAAATAGGCGTTATATATTCGGTTAACTTCACAAGAGGCATCAAAATGATAGGCCTAAGTAGCAATGAAAGAAATGAGAAATTACACATGATAACGGCATTACATATATATTATATACAGTATATATATATATATATATATATATATATATATATGTGTGTGTGTGTGTGTGTGTGTGTGTGTGTGTGTGTGTGTGTGTGTGTGTGTTTTGTGTGTGTGTGTGTGCACGCCAGCGCGATTATATTCTATGTATTACAAAAACGACGTGAAATCTGTTTGTCTAGCTCGGTATATTTTATAATAAGTTTCACTAGTTCACAATATACATAGGATTAGTCATTCAAAAATTTGATTAATAATAATATGCAAGCAAATCTTTACAAAAGTCGTGTTTGTTGATGTTAATAAGACTAATAGTTCAACTTATAACAGTCGTAGGCCTATGTCTACAAAGTTCACATATATGGAGATAAAACAACGATAGTGATGGCAGTTGGAGATGAAAATATTAAAACATAAGAACAGCGATGACCTCTGAAGTATTATAGCAACATCCTTTAATTAAGTAAAATATGACAACGGTAAGCAGTATCAGAAAAAGCCCTGTTTAAGGGAAACTGCAGGGTAATTTCTCGGACCCACCACTGGTGTTCAGCTGTGTCATGCGCTTACAACTGAGTTGCCAAATAGCGCCAGATGTCGCTATTATAAGCTGTTGTCCGAAAAGTTTTGAAGTATGTTGCAAAACTTTTTTGAGTGATTGTACATGATAACCCAAATTACCTGATGACAAATCTGTATATTTCTCAGCGTCATTTAACCCTTAAACACCGAGCCTCTATTTACAAAAGTGTCTGCTGTATGCCGGCGGGGTTCGGGAGTTAGCGCCAAAGTGGAAATTTTTTTTTTTTTTTTTTTTTTTTTAAATCACCGCACGCTTAGTTTTTAAGATTAAGAGTTCATTTTGGCTCCTTTTTGTCATTGCCTGAAGTTTAGTATGTAACCATCAGAAATTAAAAAATATCATTATCATATATAAATATTGGAATATATGACAGCACAAAAAAAAAATTTCATATATAATTGTATACAAATCGCGCTCTGAGCAAAACGGTTAAAGCTAATGAGTTATTTTTTTTTTGTTGTATTGTACACTAAATTGCAATGATTTTGGTATGTAACAAATTGTAAAACAATCAAAGCAACACAGAGAAAATATTCTCACAAAATGATGCATGAATTCGTTATGCGCGGACGTAAAAATTTTTTCCCAAAAATTCACCATAAATCGAAATATTGTGCTAGAGACTTCCTGTTTGTTGCAAAATGAAGGTAAATGATTGAATATTACTAGACTGTAAGTGTTTTAGCTTACAATTGCAGTTTTCGACCATGTCAGTCGAGTTAAAGTTGACCGAAGGTCGAATTTTTTCTATTTATCGTGATTTATATGAAAATATTTCAAAACTGATAAAAGCTACAACCATGAGTTATTTTTGTTGTATTCTACATGAAATTGCACACATTTTCATGTATAACACTTTATGTAACGCCTGATATTAAACGGTGCGAAAATTACGACAAGGTGACTAAAAATTCTGAGATTTTCAGCAGAGGTAGCGCGAGCAGAGGTAAGGAAAAAGTTTTTTTCAAAAATTCACCATAAATCGAAATATAATATTGTGCTAGAGACTTCCTGTTTGTTGCAAAATGAAGGTAAATGATTGAAAGTTACTAGAATGTAAGAGTTTTAGCTTACAATTGCATTTTTCGACCATTTCGGTCGAGTCAAAATTGACCATAGGTTTAAATCTTGGCACTTATCGTGATTTATATGAAAATATTTCAAAACTGGTGAAAGCTACAACCATGAGTTATTTTTTGTTGTATTCTACATGAAATTGTGCACATTTACATGTATAACACTTTATGTAACACCTAATATAAAATGGTGCGAAAATTACAACAAGGTGACTAAAGAAACTGAGATTTTCAGCAGAGTCAGCGCACGCGGAGGTAAGGAAAGTTTTTTTTTTAAATTCACCATAAATCGAAATATCGTACTAGAGACTTCCCATTTGTTGCAAAATGAAGGTAAATGATTGAATGTTACTAAAATGTAAGAGTTTTAGCTTACAATTGCATTTTTTGGCCATTTCGGTCGAGTCAAAGTTGACCGTAGGTTTAAATTTTGGAACTTATCGTGATTTATATGAAAATATTTCAACACTGATAGAAGCTACAACCATGAATTATTTTTTGTTGTATTCTACATGAAATTGCACACATTTTCATATATAACACTTTATGTAATGCCTAATAAAAAACGGTGCGAAAATTACGACAAGGTGACTAAAGAAATTCTGAGATTTTCAGCAGAGTTAGCGAGCGTGGAGGGAAGGAAAACGATTTTTTTCAAAAATTCACCATAAATCGAAATATTGTGCTAGACTTCCTGTTTGTTGCAAAATGAAGGTAAATGATTGAATATCACCAGAATGTTAGATTTTTTGCTTACCAAAAATACCCAAATATATATATATATATATATATATATATATATATATATATATATATATATATATATATATATATATATATATATATATATATATATATATATATATATATATATATATATATATATATATATATATATATATATATATATATATATATATATATATATATATATATATATATATATATATATATACATATAGATATATATATATATATATATATATATATATATATATATATACATATATATATATATATATATATATATATATATATATATATATATACACATACATAAACACATACATATATAATATATATAATATATATTTTTTTTATTTTGGAATGCAGGTGAAAAACTTTTTTTTTTGCATAAAACGAAATAATATACAAAACACCAATAAATACAGATATATAAAATCTTGTAATAAATATAAAATTAAATATAAAATCAATGCAGAATACTCACTCATAATCCTGACTCTTCGTTCTATTCTTGTTTCCTCCCTCCTCCATTGAAGAGTCTTGCATTTTTTTCCTCTCAACATGACGAGGTACAGGTGGAGGAGGGAGACGTGCGCCCTTACTGCAGATGGGCCGCCCTTCGGTTTCCACTGCGCCCTCCAGTGTCCCTCGGGTAGGCGCACTCCAATATATGACCACAGTGTGGTATTTGCGGTCACACTCCCCGATCCTGCAAAGTGCTACTTTGCAGGTGCGACAGACAAACCGGGTGTCTCTTCTTCTGCCATTCATATGGCACACCCGGCACCGTTTCTGCTTACGCCCTTCTAGGGGCTCCAGTGTGTGATCCCCTGCCTGCAGCCAACACACAGGGTCCACTACCCGACAGGACATTGGAATGTGAGGGAGGGCAGCAGCAGGGGCAGCATCATCAAGGGCGGCGGCAGCAGGGGCGGCGTTGGCAGGAGCAGGATGACCGAGGTTGGCCCTCCTAGCGACATCTGCCCTATCCTCTTGGGGCAGAGCTGGAGCTCAGGGCAGGGGGGCGGTGTTGGAAGGCCACTCCTCAGGATTAAAGTTTATGAGGGCATTCCTTGCCACCTTGAGAAACTGGATGTGGGACAACCTCCAGGTGTCGGAATTGTACCCACAGTAGAGGATGTAAGCATTCTGGAGGGCCAACTGAAGGAGGTATTTGAGGAGCTTCTGTGTCCACCTCCTGGTTCTCCTGGCGAAGGGATAATACTGGATGAGTTGATCAGAGAGATCAAAACCTCCCATGTGCCTATTGTAGTGCCCAGTGACGGTAGCCCGCTGGACACGAAACTCCTCATACGTAACTCGGCCCTGCCGACGTGTCTTCTTCCGCTGAACGACCTCTTCTTGGATGGGCTCATGACTCCTCGTAATCATGGGCACGAGTCGGACCCCCTTCCAACAGATGACAAAGACATCTCCCTTCCGCCGCCACTCTGTCTCTCCTCTTGCCAGATGTTGCGGCTGGCTAGCGAACCTCTTGAGGACATTCGGGGCCCCACGCACCAACCGAAGGGTTCCACTGACATGCACACCTGCTTCATACAGTTCCTGGGCCAGGGATACCGAGTTATAATAATTATCCATAAACAGGTGGTATCCCTGGTTACGGAAACGATCCACAAGACCGAAGACAGTGTCATGCAGCGTGGAGAAGACCCCGGAATACACAGAGAAGTCTACGACGTATCCAGTGTTGGATTCCGAAATAAAAAATAACTTCACACCATATTTCTTTGGCTTCTTGGGGTTGTACACTTTTATACTTAGACGCCCTTTGTATGGCATCATCCCCTCATCCAAAGAAAGGTTCTTGGAAGGAACCACGAGAAATTGGCACTGTTCAAGAGTGTAGTCCAACACTGGGCGGACTAAGATGAGGCGATCGGGGTTATTCCAGGGTATGGTCCTTTGGTTGAAGGCGTTGAAATACCTGTCCAACGCCAGGAAACTATCATGGGGCATAATGCCGGGCACATTGGGCATACTTAAAAAATAAAATTCCACCTCCAATACTGCTTGACGTCGGCAGCAGGCATCATTCCAAAGAAAATGTGGAGCCCCAAAAAATGCGCCATGTCCGTGAGGTTGCAGCCCCGGCAGCGATACGACAACGTTGTCTGCAGTTCCTCATAGCAGTACCGAGCGTAATCCGCCGCCTCTGCAACGAGGTATTCCAGCAATTCCTGTGTAAGGAAGAGCTGAATGAACCCCAGTGCAGTGAGAGGCACAGGGACAGTCAGTCCAGGTGCTGCCGTGAATGGGTGCATGTTAGGTGGGGTGGGGTCCTCCAACAACCCCTCATCACTTTCGGATGAACGGCCTTCACCTAAGCCGCTGCGACGTTGCGACCTTCTACGGACCCGTGCGCGGGCACGACTTCGCACTCCACAATCGGTGCCTCCTCCTCCTCCTCAGACTCTCCCTCATAGGCACTGAAACCACTGAACTCCAATTCACTTTCATGCTCTGGCTCTTGTACGAACATTGGGGGCAAATACTCGTCATCACTGACATCGGGCGTGATGTCCTCGTCACTAGATGACCAACTGCCATCAAAATGGGGACTTTCCACCTGCTCTCGATCAAGCTCCAACAAGTACTCATCAATGTCCTTTTGTTGGAGGCCTCCCAAATGCTTACGAATGCCCCTCAGGACACCCCGATGCTTCCTAGGGGTCGTAAAAGGCACAGGATGTGGTCTTTGGTCACGTGTGGCCGCACAACACACCGTTGAAAAGCTGGGTCACCTTGGGTGCTTGGTCCCTCTCCAGCATCCAAATCTAAAAATTGCCTCACACGCTCACTACCGACAGGCAATACTCGCCTTTCATGTCCTGACAATGTTGGGACATCTCTCCAAACATCCTGTTGCGTCACAAATACGCCAACACTCACAAAAGTTCTGCAAAACACGAATGCGTCAAGAAATCGCTCTCCAACGATGCGTCGCTGATGCTTTGTAGTGCGAGAAGAAAGAAATTCGCGCATGCGCAGCTGGGTCACGCTTATAAACAAAACAACAGCGTGATCCGTGAACTCCCAGCATCCCTTAAGGCGTGTGATTTAAAATCTTTCGCAAACTAGGCCTATAACTATTTTTCCGCGAATATTTAAAAAAACTTTTTGTAGTCAACGTATCTTACGTCCACTTGGTACCCGACAAACAATTTTTGTCGATGTAAAATACGTCCAGTCGGCGTTTAAGGGTTAACTTTTCCTTGTTTTCTGACAAAAGCCTTAAATGTCTTCTTTTTTCATCCTTGTCTGTAGATTATGGACATCATTGTGGTCTTTACATCCCCAAAATTAACCTGTGTTTGGTTACAGTTGTGTTCTCTTGTATGTAATCGCTGTGTTTGGAGGGTCTTCCATTTTTTGTGCTTCGGCTATTTTACGTGCTTTACTTCTGGTAATAACTTGTTTTGTGAAATCTAGCACCGCAAAACTTTTTTGTGGTACAAAATACTGTTCTCAGAAATAGTTAGGGATTGTGATAAACCTCCTCTTTTTCTTTATTTGGTATAACAATAAAATTTTCTGAGAATATAGTCAAAAGGCGTATGAGTCCATATGCAAAGTATTAGGGAAGATTTTGATGCTTTGATTTTTTCATGAAAAACACTTCCCATAAATATGGCTAAAAACCTTCTTAACCAATATTGATTGTTAAATTCATTTATTTATTTTTGTGTGGTATTTGAATTTTGTTTCTTTTTCTTCAGTATCCATTTATTTTTCATCTTTTTTTGTTGGACTGATTTTATTTCTTACCTCTTGTCTGAAATTTTTTTGATGTGATGAATACAGTGAACCCCCCGTGTTCGCGGGGATGTGCCCCACATCCCCCCACGAATAGGTCAAATCCGCAAATGCTTAAAACCCCTTAAAAACACTTAGAACTGCCCATATTGATAGCTTAAACCAAGAAAAACCCTGTAAAAATGCTTATACCTGAGTATTTTAATAGTTTTATCACAAAAAGTGCATTTATTCATGAAAATTATATGAAAATACAGCAATTAGTGACTATTTCTCAATGAAAAATACCGCGAATGGGCGAATTTTCCGTGAATGATGGCTAGATATGTTCCACAGAGAAACCCGCGAATGCGTGAGTCCGCGAACCATGAGAACGCGAATACGAGGGTTTACTGTATATGTTTTCCAGATAACTCCTTAATGGATAGAGTGAAGAATGTTAACTCTGCAAGAAAATATACTGTATTTATGTGTCAAATTACATTACAAGACAAAATTTTGTTTTGTCTGTAAATCAAGTACATGTGGTTAATGTTTCTTAAGTCAAATAATTTTGTTTGTAATCATGTGTACATTATTAGTGTCTTGTATCACATCTATTTTTTCTCTTTTTTTTTCTTACCAAGTTCATTATGATTTCTTCATCAGCTGGAGCGGGCCATTAGTTGTGTGGTTGTATGTATTGGTTCCTCTTGATATCTAACTCTCTCTTCCATTTCTTTTCATTATTACCTATTATTTCTTCTTTACAACTCATCTTCTGTTCCACTACTTAATCTTCTTGGCACTGACTTCTTATGGCTGCATGATATCTCTCTCCCTCCCTCTCTCTACTGTAGTGTGCAATAATATTTAATGAGTTTGGGCTTGAAATCTATCAACTTCTAATGTGGTGCAGAGGATGACATTCCAATCTGTTCCTATTCTGCTGATAAAATTCAGTTCCATTGATGGTAAAACACTATTCGGTGATCATGTCCATCACTTCTTTCATTTAGTCTTGATGTCACTGCTGGTAACATGTTAATACCCTACACTGCTGACACCATTTTAAACCTTGTAGTGGCACATACAGAGTTATTTAAGGCAAATGTCTAATTTAAAATCTCTACACTCCTATCTTAGTTGAGTCATGATGTCCTTTTAAGACATCGTAGGAACTGTGTCCGTTTCTTGCTACAAGTTTGCAAACACAGAAAATAAGGCACAAAATAAATAAAATTTTATAATATATGTAAAAGGTACAGATGAAAAAATGTCTGTTATTACATAAATGTGTAAAATATTAAATTTGAGTGTATGTGTGTGTCCAAAGGTTCTGTGTTGATTAACAGCTGGAGGTTCGTGTTGGGTGGGTCCTCAGCAACTTGAGCAAGCATGTTACTTGGCCTATGCTGGGCGCTCTCATGTCATCGTAAGGGGTGCGATGTGTATGGTGGCTGGGGGTGTGCTGTCTGGTCCCTGTTAGTATCTGCATTAAATAAAAACCATAACATTTGATTTGCAATGGTGTTGGTGGGGGGAAGAAATGGTGGTAACACGGATTACAGTTTGTACAGCACACCAGTAAAGAGGTATTGTATTGTTGGGTAACTGACCATGGTAATTGTGTTTGTGGGGAGGTCCAGAAGAGCACTTTCAGCCTGGGAGCTTTCACTCTTGTTATTGGCTCAAAAGCAACATCATAAATATCATCATGTTTATCACCCACCACTTTGTGACCTCCTGGAGGAACAAAAGGCACAGGAGGAGGAGGACCTGTAAACCCTCCTTGCAAATTTTTCAAGTTTGGCCATGTAAGTAGTTTCTGTTTTGATGACAGGTAAGGGAGAGAGAGAGAGAATGAATTTCAATGTTGATTTTTTTTAGACATTTCAGTTACACTATACTGCACAGTTTGGTTTTTATTTTTGTAATGAATCTTACCTGACAATGTACAGTACAGTACTTTACTGTAATTTATACAATACCCTACTTTAACTTTTTCTTTTCCATACATTGTGGTTTTCACACAGTGTATTTCAGTGTTTGAGTGGAGTACTCTACACTAGTGTATTGAATGTTTTGAATGGTGTGATGACTGCCATTTTTGGGATATCATTTTAGTGGACTGGAACTTGGAAGAGATTCTTACCTAGTGGATGTGATGTCCCCCATGGTGGGAAGTGGCCATTGTTCAAGTTCTGTTTCAGAGTTTCGTCATCTGTAGTCTCTGGGATGACATGATTGGCTGGTTTTCTTAACCATGTGGAGAGGAGGGGCCCAGGGGCTGGGAGCCTTTAAGTAAAGGCCCATCAGTTCCATCCTCTGACAGCCTTGTTTAGCAGCAATTAGTTCTCAGGTGCCAGGCAGTGGAACTTGGAGTGGACCAGGGTGCCTGTTGTTTCGATATAAGGGAAAATGCCAGTCTCCATGTTTGGTGGGTACCCTGGGGTTCTGATGAAGTTCTGGCTGAAGGTGTTGTAGGTTGGTTGTGCATACTGACAAGATAGGTAGCAGTTTAGGCTCTCCAGAAGCTCTGCCATTTGTAAGGTAGATATGGCTATAAGACAGAAGAGAGCAATATCCAAGAGCAGCCTATAACGCCCAATGAAATCAGCGCTTGCTAGGCAATGATAATTCCCACCTATGGTTTTTCTCATCAAGTAGAGAATGAGGTTTCTGTGGCCATAGGATGCTAAGAGCCATCACAGTTGACCTTTGATGCTGACATGTTTTAACTGAGGGTGTCCGTGTCCACCAGGAACTCCTTGCTGGAGGCATTGGAGATGACATGAAACCTGTTAGAGCAAGAGATTTGCCCAATCCATGTTCACACTTATTCGACAACATCTTGTATGCAATGACCTTTATATAATTGTTCCCGGATGGTAGATTTGGCTGTATTTAGTATGTTAGTCACCAGAGTTTGCTGGGAGATGTGAGTTTTGTATTTACCTTGCTGTAGAAACAATCTTTTAACACTTTCAAGAGAAACCCAGCTGGGACTTGAGCATTGTATGTAGACCTACTGTAAAGTGGCTGTGTTTCAGTAGTCATGGTAGGTATTTAGTCTGTTAGTCACCAGGACAACAAGGCACTATCGATGGAAAGCAAGACATAATGATTCCATTAGTGGTTGGTCGTTGTTAGGTAGGACATATCTAAGAACCATGTTGTCTGCCAGGTGTACCATTGTCATCATTGTAAATTAGCCATATGCGGGATGCCCAAAGTATACTGATTTACTGTGGAGAGTTGAGTCAATTTTGATAGTGTGCAAATGGAAATTATGTCTCAGACCACATGATTCAGAAGATGCTTGTGACATAAGGGCACGTGGCAGAGGGAGCTCCATGATTATCTGTCAGTCTTACCAGTTAAGTCTTGCTTGGGAATGGAGTTTGGTCTGCACAAGAGCAGCAATTTCATGTATTTAATTACTTATGTACAGACTTGTTCTCTCTCTCTCTCTCTCTCTCTCTCATTGTCACACATTCACTAAGCTGCATTAACAAAACAAAATTATAAGGGATTGTACACTAAAGACTGTACTTACAAAAAGTGTGAATACATAATGAGAAGCATGAACGATTGAAAAGCAAATTATAAGGGGATCACTGTATGTACAAAATCAGCCAGTGTTTAGCTTTTCAGAAGATTTGTTGCCAGGTGATCAGACTTCTACTGTAATTCATCATGGTTTGGGCCTGAAGAACTGAATGATTGGAGCTTACTGTATCTTGTTTTATCAGAGTTCCATAGTACTGAAAACTTCATCATACAGTTTTTGTTGAATTCAAATACATCCTTTGTAGTATACTATTCTTTTGATACTAAAAATAAGTGCAATATGAAAAAGCAACCATCTTACCATTGACTATTTTTTCATATAACTCCATAGAATGTAAGTATTTTAATGCGAAAGACATTTTTTCCATTTCATTTAATTTCGTTATTCTTTTCTTTTGAAAAAATATATTGCATCATGAAAATGTATGCTTTATTTCTTTTAGTAGAAATATTATAGAATTAATCATTTGTTGATATTGGATGTTGATTGGTGTATTTTAAGGATTCAATATATTTATATATTAATATATTTATTACAGGCAGTACTACAGCTATGTAACAGATCCAAGATGCAAGAGAGTAGGTACTCAGTGTTGGGTATATGGCCTCTGCATGTGCATTGAATCCCTTATCTGCATCAAATTTGGGGCTGATATCTTCCAAAATACACAGATACGGAATATAATAATCTGGATTATAGTTCAAGCAGCAGGTTCTGTTATGTGTGTGTATCTGTGTGTCACTCATCATAGATGGCAACGCAAACGTCAGGTAAAGATGGTAAGTTACTGAAATTGATGAAGTAATGAGTTGAATTAAATGCAGCTTACCCTCTCATTTAGCCCAATATATGGTTCAACTGTCTTTTTCGTATGAGTAATTAAAAATGCATAATGTTAAATTTGACTGCAGCCTCCAGTGATCAGTGGAAGAATCTCTCCAAACCAAGATCCAGCCTTTTTATGTGGCTCTTCAAATTGTTCCAATAAATTATACAAGCTTTCATCTTATAATAAAAGGTACCTTATGTTTTGAGAAGGTGTATTCATTGAAATTTGTCAACAAGGTAGTTATATGTATCCATGTGACTGGGGAAGTGTGGGAAGTACCATTGTATTTTGTATTTTATGTTGAAGTTATGTAAAAAGCAACAGGGCTGTAGAATTCGAGGAATTTATTTTTCCCCAGTGTGAATCTAGATATCTACTGTATACTCTTTCTCTCTCATTTTTACTTCAGCCTCTTTGAGATTTTGAGCTTCCTTCCTCTGTATTGTCCAACTACACCAGCTTCTTCACTGCCTTGGTTATTAAGAATGGATACCACTGGTGGGATATGAGTTTACTTTTGAACCCAATAGTGAAAACTGTGTGTCAGCCACATGATAATGTTTGCATTTGAGAGGTATCTTTGTGCTAATCATATGATCAGGGTTGAATATATCTTGAATTTGGCCCATGAATTCCAGGGTTTGGCTGGTTTATGGGAGATAAGACTCAACATTTGTTTTGGTCTGCTTGCCAAAATGATTACAAGTAGGGATGATTGTACTCCCTGCTTGTAAACATGTTGGTGCCATCTCTCCAGGATAGGGTAGCGAGTAAACATTGGTGGAGGAATGAGAATGAGTTCCATAAAAGGTTTTCTGCTCCCCTTTTGAGATTTGCAAATACTGTGGGTTATTTATTTCTGATTGACTTGAGGACGTGACTAATAAATCTCCTACCCTGGTCCCCATAATGATTCCCTAACATGGTTAATAATTTTTCCCTTTGAAAGGACACCTCTTACCCAATAGAGGACTCCAATTCAGAGAATTTAGAGAGATATTTGTCCAATAAATGAACTGTACCAAGCTCACATGAGGGTCTGATATCTGGTAATAATATATAGGTAATAATTATGTAGGGCATTTTTTTTATTTGACACAATTGGTTGAGGATGATGGGAGCAAATTTAGAGGTTACTAATTAAAACTGACTTTCCTTAGCTTAATTTATTACCTTAACGTACAGAACTGTAACTTGACTTAATTTATCACCCCTAATACTACAACAACCATCAAAAAAGAACCTTTCTGAAATTCATCAACCTTAATCTACCACGACCACCTAAAAGAACCTTAACCTAATTCATCAACCTTAATCTACAATGATCACCTAAAAGAGCCTTAACCTAATTCATCAACCTTAATCTACAACGACCACCTGAAAGAACCTAACCTAATTCATCAACCTTAATCTACAACGATCACCTAAAAGAGCCTTAACCTAATTCATCAACCTTAATCTACAATGACCACTTAAAAGAACCTAACCTAATTCATCAACCTTAATCTACAATGACCACCTTAAAAAGAACCTTGACGTAATTCATCAGTCTTAATCTACAATCCTCTGACAACTATCAAAAGACCCCCAACCTAATTCATCAATCCCAGTACTACGGTTTTCTCCCAACTGTGGTCTCTGAAACTTCTTCAGATTGGGAGTTAGCTTGCTCAACATCAGCCAGTATTATTTTGTTGATGTCCTTCTTCCTACTGGAGAGATCGACACCTAGTTTTTGTTCCTTTCTAACTGCTGTTGAACTTTCTTTGCTACAATTGTCTCATTGGATTGATTCTTTCACTATCATTTCATTGCCCCTTAATATTCTACTCCTGTTCTCTGAAGGAAAATCTCTGGTATTACATTTGCACTTCCTTGATTTCTTGCTCCACAGTTAGGTGAAGGGGAGCACTTCAGTCTACTCTAACACACTCCAGCAAGCTGCAAGTAACAAAAGAAAAACAAAAATGAAAACTTATATCAGATATTCACAATGAAAACATAAAATAAACATAATAGAAAAAAGAAAAATTCAGTCACACTTATCTAAACTTCTAAATGCTACCACAATGTGTCCTCTTTGGATTTCAGTCAAAGTGAGGGCTTAAGAGATTTGGCTCCAGAACCCTCCAGTAAAAAATATGATGATATGTCTAGCTTGATAAAGAAAAATAGGGACATTGAAACTAAGATTATAATATGAAAGTTCTTCATATTTTTAAAAAATCCAGTGATGGTCATTATGAAAATGTGGGCAACATTTAAAGTACACCGTGATCAGCACTAAACCCTACCTGTTCAATACAGTAGTAACTCAGTTATCTTGTTTCACTTTATCCGGAACTCGACTTCATCTGGATGGTCCCCGGCACCAAAATGTATATACAGAATATACAGTTCATAAAAATAAAAAAATAGAACTCAGATGGTTAGCAGTGCTGCACAGATGGAAAGAAGTTTTTGTTAAAGCTGCTTACAGTCATAACCAGGCTGAGAAAGGGTTAAGGATATTGTGAGGGTGTTAGGCTGAGGAAAAAGTTTTTGGGTAGGGGGTGGGGGACAAGCCCAGCACTAGGGTTGCTAACACTTGGGCAAGCTGAACTTCGGCGGCCTTACAAGGATATTTTTTTTTATGGAGAAAAACTGAAAATGTAGAATGAAGAGTATATTATGATATATAAGCTAAAGAAAACAGTTCAAACACGACATCAAAATTTCAATTCCTTTCCTTGTCATAACTAGTTGAGAGAGACCATTATGAATATATCTACATTAAGTACTGGCAATGCTCAGTGTTACAAACAAACATTGAGTGGAGGATGGTTGAGTGAGAGAAAGTCCTAAGGGTGCTGTTGATCTTCTAGATATCTGTACTGTGGCCTCTGCGGAACAGTGTAAGCAACAGAGTCCATAGCACTTCAGCATTAAGTTATACCCTAGCTAGTGACTTACATAACCAAATATATAACCAAACTCATTGTGATAGATAATGAATACTGACAAAGTTAGCATACTGTATTCATGGTACAAAAGAAAAGCAAGTGAATTAATAATATAATAAGTTAAAAACAAGTAATAAAACAAACACAAAAGTGAGGCATTCAAATCGGTACAAAATCAGAACAAACTGATGGTTGGTTTTTTTAGTCCAATCTTCAACCCAGTCAAAGAATCCTTTACCTGGGAATGATCATAGACACTGCCTTGTTGAGAGTCTTCCCATTGGACCAGAGGATAGAGAAGCTCAGGACAGTAGCTCACTCCTTCCTATCTGAGCGGAACTAACTGGCTCGGCAATGGCAAGTGATCCTAGGACTTTTGATATCGCTAGAGAAGCTGGTTCCTCGCAGCCGTCTTCATCTTCGTTCCCTGTAATGGAGGCTGAAGGAATGTTGGTCTCCAGCGAGAGACTCTCCTCAGCTACAGGTTCCTCTGCTGACAGAGGCAAGAAGTGACCTTCTGTGGTGGTTGGATGATGAAAACCTAACAGTGCCTCTTCATTCACCCCTTCCGTAACTCCTGTTCTCGGACACTTCTTCCGAAGGTTGGGGAGTTTATCTAGATCTCCTGACTTCAGGTGTGTGGAGTTCTCAAGACAGTAAACTTTACATCAATATGCTAGAGTTGAAAGCAGCCTTCCTAGCACTGCAGGAGTTTCAAAAAAAGGTGATGGGCCACCCCATTGTTATGATGGACAACACTACAGTGGTAGCTGATTTGAACAAATGGGGGCGCTAGTGTCACGCCAGCTTCACTTGATAACCGTCCAGTTACACCAGTGGGCTATCAACAACTCAATGGACCTCATGGCCAGGTACATTCCAGGTACATTCCAGACAAGAGGAATGTAGTGGCTAACAAGCTAAGTCGGGGACAGGTTTTAGGGACGGACCAGTCTCTGCATCAGGAGGTAGCAGACAGGCTTTTTCATCTGTGGGGAGACCAGTGATGTAAGCTGAACTATTGGCTTTATTCCTTGACTAAGAGGAAGAAGAAATCTTGGCCACAGCTGGAGACCACAAATCCAGCCAAGAAACAGTTTGGAAGGCAGAAGAGGCAGTCAGCTCCAAAGAAGCAGTTTCTTGAAAAGAAAGAGAAGAGCCTTCTGCTCTGACCTGATCCAGGGTCAAACCCAGCTTCAAACGGACGACATCGGAATTGATCTGTCTACTCAGAAGAGGCACAAGCGATGTTGCATAATACCTCCTGTGGTGAGGTAGAGGAGGAAGGAGAAACTTGAATAATCTGCCGGAACGAAGGGGTATCCCGTCCTGAAACCAAGGAATTTACATAATTCAGGACTGAGTCAGCGGGACTGGAACAAGGCAACTCAAAAGATGTCTTTGAGTTCTCCTTCAGCCCCAGCAAGGTTTTATTCCTGTCGGTGCAATCCTAGAAGGAGTCACAGTCTTTTTAGAAAGATTATTGAAGTCATGAATGAGAGCAATAACCTCTGCATTATAAGAAAGAAACTCCTGATTTTCCAAATCCTCTGCCTCCTGGACACGAGGATCCCTGTCTGCCTCCTCCAAAGGATTCACAAGGTTTAGCACCGGAGCATAAGATCTGTCAGATCCTAATACCCTTACAAGAGCTTGAAGTTTTGATGTAGAGGGAAGAGAGGGGTCTCGATCATTGGTTTGAGATGCAGAAAACTATTTCTCGTAAAATGGACGTGCATCATCCTGTACCCCATGTCCATGGAAAGATGAGCGACAGCCACGAACACGAGAAGGCAAATGATGGCCACAGACACGGAAAGGTGAACGACTGCTGCAGATGCGGAAGACAAATGAAGGCTGTGGTCCTTTCTTGAAGATCACGATAAGGAACGCCGTCGAGAATGGTGAAGCAGCGTGTAAGATGAAGAACCGCAGTAGTATCCATCTCTACAGCGGTGTCTAGTTGCACATGTCACCACACAGCCGTGTCTATTCACACATCCACATCTGAGAGAATCAGGAGAGGAATCACGATTTCTTCTGGGTGACTGTGATTTGGAATGAGGATGTCTAGAAGGTGTAGGCTTGACAGGACTTTTAGGAGGTTGAATAAACTGAGGATCTACCACGTGGGATTTCTTGCTTGGAGCCTTGTCGTCCTATCTCCTAACTGAACAGGATGCGTTGGAGATGAGGGAACAACTGTAGAGTCCTTCTCAGCACGAGATTCTTGATGGTGAAAGGTTGACGGACGAGACACACTTCCAACAGGAACACGTACGTGTGCAGGAGAAACATGGACGTGGTCCGAAGGCAAAGAAGAAGAAATGGTCTTCTGTTTCTTGGGGAGACGAGCTGCACAAAATCCTTAATCCTCCAGCGACTGATGCGGGAATGAACAGGAGGGGCAGACGGCAAAGATGAAGATGATGAAGAAGACGACAAAGATCAAGAAGGAGATCTATGCTGCCTCCTCTTAAGATACAGCCGTATTTCTCTCGAAGGGCTGAGTCGGCAGTGTCAAACATAGTCTGAACGAGAGAGGAAGCAGAGGGTGCAGCCGCTGATGACGTCATAGTAGAATTAGGCTGTGACGTCAAGGGAGCAGACGAACTCTGTACACTGGCTGCTGGAGCAACTGTAGGCTGAACGGGAGGTGACCCAGACTGATGCATAGAGAGAATCAGTGGCATCACGCTAGAAGGTGTAGTGTGAGACCCAGTAGACTGGAGGCTGGGAGGTTTAGTAACTGACATGGCAGCCAACACTGGGATTCGTGAAGACATGAAATGGGACAGCAGGCCATCTAAGGTTGGTACCCCTGATAGGCCTAACAAAGCCCAAACAGCCGACATCTTCTGCGCATCTGAGCCTGAAACAGGAAAAACCTACCCCCCTGAGAGAGACGGGGCTGCATGAGGCATAAGATCTAGAGATTCTTCTCTCAAAACTTCCAAAGACAAATCAATGGAAGAAAAGGAAGGAGAAGCAAAACAACGAGGGACTCGAGAAACATCCATTGAAGTAGGAGAAAATCTTTCCTAAGATGGTGCCTCCGATTTCCTCTTGTGCTGCTGCTCCTCTCTACAACTTCATGAAGAATAGACCACTGCAATAGATCAACAGCCTTTGATCAAGCATCATCTAATCTATTATGTACATTATCAGAAATATTCTCTGACATTTTCAGTGTCGGTTCTAACATCTTCAATGTCGGTTCTAATTTATTAGGCTCATTACCAGGAAAGTATGTTTCTTTGACAGTCACTGACATCAGTTGAAAGTCTGTTAATCCATCAAGGAGACTTAATGTTACTCTGCTAGGAAAGTTGCTCTTAAATCAATACTGTATTGTTTATGAGTTCTTTACTATTAAAAACAATCACAACCTTTTCAACAACAATAGCAGATGCTACAGCAAGGGAACTTTTTTCTGGTAAGCTCATTGCATGTAACACAATCCCAATAAACAGTACACTATCCATTATGGGATCTTTAAACAAATTCTGAATTGAAATTGCATCCTTAAACACACAGACAATAAAAAAGTTTGGCATAAAGTACAAGGCAAAAGCTTAACATGATAAAGGAAATAAAATACAAAGTTAATCATGAAACAAAGATAATATGCCAGCAAAGTACTGTAATCACTAAATCAAGACCTTACCTGTGAATATTGAACAATCCGTATATGATTATGATCTTTACTTTTCTAACTCTCAGTCTGTTAACACTTAACAATTTCAAGACTTGAAAGGGGTTAATTTGCAATTACTGTGATTCCTTTTCTAGTATGTTTATGTAACTTGACACACCCTATCACCAACTTCGTAGGGCATTTCTTTCTCAACATGCATGTCATGTTCATGTTTCATATTAACATTAACATCAGTCAAGAGTTTAAGCAACAAATCAAATCTTTCTCCATTGTTGGGAATGATCAATGGGTTAGGTATGGGTTTTATGGAATTCAACACAGCTCAAGGTTAGTATACAGGAATGCTGTACAAAGCCCTATAAGGTAATACTTGAATGGATTTATGGGAAGCCAAATTAATTTTGCACGCAACTCCAGGGATTGCTAAGTCCCAGTGTGGATTTGTGCCACCTATGGTTACCTTAAGAATACCAATAATCTTTTTATTAACCTTCTCCACAAATGCCCACTCCTACCCTGCCCCAGAGGGGATGGCACAAACACAATTAGGGTGGCTCAAGTGTAAGCCAAAGCTGCTTGTTGGGACTGAGTATTAAAAGAATACAATTATCCCCACCCTAATCATATCATTGGCAAACCGAACAGAAGGCCGAGAACCCTATCCCCAGAATCAGACCACCCTTGGAATCCATGGTCTAGCTCTGCAGAATAGTTTTGCCCTTAAGGTATCAATGGGAATAATCCCACTGATGTCCCTCAGGTCCAAACATTATCAGGCAATTAATGATCCTACTAGTTCTTACAATTAGCTTCGGTTATAAACCCCAGTCCTAGCTATGATACCTTTGCCTATAAATCAGGTCAAATAAATTTCGGTGTAAATGGAAATTTCCACACAGTCCAAATTAATAAGTAACAATATACTGTATATGTACAGGACTCTTGGACTCAAACCTGGGACGAATTCTAGGTGTTCAAGAACCCATCACCACACTAAGGTGGTCCAAAGTCAAGGGGGTCACCAGTTTAATGAAGAAAAGGGGTTGACTTTAAATTGGACCTAGAACAACAGAAGGTAGCTTTTGAAACATTCAAATAGGAATTGTTGTCCCTACCAGTCTTGACATTTCCTGATTTTTCAAAAATTTTCCTTGCTTCTGTGCCTGATTATAGAGCTGGAGGCATTTGTTAGAATGGAAGGATAACAAGCTATACTTGTGAGTGAAAGACAAGTCGGTGTAAATTTCCAGTCATTGATAAAGAAGCTATGGCTAAATTAATAGTTTTTGTAATTTTAAGTTTTTCATATATGACTATAAGTTAAACATTCTTACAGATCATAAACCACTTTGTGCTTTTTTCAAAGGTTTTCAGTACAGTCATAAACATACACATGTGCATATGAATATTCAGAAGTCTGATGCTCAGAATATAGTGCCAGTGGCGGCATCTTTAAATTTATTGAGAGGATGATCTTCTATATAAACTTTGGTCTTTAATTGTTTTTGTATGTTTAACTGTTTTTTTTTTTTTTCAAGTATATGATTTTATATATGTAACTTATCCAGTAATTACTTAGCTAAGAGTTTCTGCTCAAACGGCAGTTAGAATTCTGAATTCCACGGTAGCAATTCTTTTGTTTTGTGTAGGTGACTATGCCCTGCCCACTTTCGGGGTACGATAGAGGAACAACATCGTCAGCATGGCAATTTGTTTCTGCCGCCTTTTGCGTCAACACCTGGTGTTGTTACAGCAGTTTAGAGTTTTTTTGATTCGTAATTTTCTTCCTTGGTGAAGTATTTTTGTAGCCTTTTTGGCAAGGCTGCAATACCCGGATGACAAAATTGACTTACGATTCTCACACCTTGTGTTCTGGTTGTAGAGGACAAGTTTGCTGTAGTAGTTTGACATGTGACGAATGCAGGGATTGGGGAGAACAAAAATGGAAGACTTTAAACTCTCATTTAGCTAAGCTAGGAAGAGATAGGAAGAGGAAAGCAGCCGCTAAAGCCAGCGGAAAATTAGCTAGTCAGGCTTTGACTCCTAGGTTGGATAAGGCTGACATATCTGTTAATTCTTCAATTGTTAACCCTTCCTCACCTGCATTTATTAATTCTCCTAAACCACCTACTCCTTCTCCTGACTTTAAATTGGACCTAGAACAACAGAAGGTAGCTTTTGAAACATTCAAATAGGAATTGTTTTCCCTACCAGTCTTGACACTTCCTGATTTTTCAAAATTTTCCTTGCTTCTGTGCCTGATTATAGAGCTAGAGGTGTTTGTTAGAATGGAAGGATAACAAGCTATACTCGTGAATGAAAGACAAATCGGTGTAAATTTGCAGTCATTGATAAAGAAGCTATGACTAAATTAATAGTTTTTGTAATTTTAAGTTTTTCATATATGACTGTAAGGTAAACATTCTTACAGATCATAAACCACTTTGTGATTTTTTTTCAAAGATTTTCAGTACAGTCATAAACATACACATGTGCATATGATTATTCAAAAGTCTGATGCTCAGAATATAGTGCCAGTGCTCTTTAAATTTATTGAGAGGATGATCTTCTATGTAAAATTTAGTCTTTAATTGTTTTTGTATTTTTAACTTTTTTTTATAAGTATATTTTATATATGTAACTTATCCAGTAATTACTTAGCTGAGAGTTTCTGCTCAAACAGCAGTTAGAATTCTGAATTCCATGGTAGCAGTTCTTTTGTTTTGTGTAGGTGACTATGCCCCACCCACTTTCGGGATACGAAGGAGGAACAACATCGCCAACATGACAGTTTGTTTCTGCTGCCTGTAGTGTCAGCACCTGGTGTTGTTACAGCAGTTTAGAGTTTTTTGATTCGTAATTTTCTTCCCTTGGTGAAGTATTTTTGTAGCCTTTTGGCAAGGCTGCAAACCCGGATGACAAAATTGAACCACCTTGTGTTCTGGTTGTAGAGGACAAGTTTGCTCTTGTAGTTTGGACATGTGACAAATGCAGGATTGGGAAGAACAAAAATGGAAGACTTTAAATTCTCATTTAGCTAAGCTAGAAAGAGATAGGAAGAGAAATCACTAGTCAGCCAATGGAAAATTAGCTAGTTAGGCTTTGACTCCTAGGTTGGATAAGGCTGACATATCTGTTAATTCTCCAATTGTTAACCCTTCCCCACCTGCATTTATTAATTCTAAACCACCTACTCCTCCTGGCTCCATCACTTCCGAACCCGATCACTTCGCCAGCCTCGAGAATAAGTTTGAGCAACGTTTAAATCTGGTAGTGAGTACAGTGGCCCAATTAGGGGCATCAGTGCGTGTCCTGATGGACAAGTTTGAAAACAGTGCTAAAAGTGAAGTGTCAGTGGAGGAGGCAACTGCTCATTCTGCTGATTTTCCCAGGCGTTGGTCCCTGCCATATTCCCTGCTACCTGAGAGGAGGCGTACAGGTAGCCCAAGGGAGGTCAGTGGGGTCTGCCCATGGGCAGTCGTCCCCTCAGCCAGCATGTTGCATCCCAGGTTGCGACTAAAGACAGCCTCTGGAAAGGCGTCTCGGAAGTGCATCAGCTTTTGTCAAGTTCTGAGGAGTCCTCTCCTCGTAAGAGCCATCTTCATCACTTCCCCGATGAATCTTGCCCGTTAAGAGATGTCTCTCGGGTAAAGATCAGTCCCCACATCTCCCTTACAAGAGAATGAGGGAACCTTCCTTCAGTCCTCAACCTTTGTGTAGCAAGTGGGACAGTCTGGAGCATTTCTCTTCTCCTTAGTACCAGGAATGAGGTTCTAGCTTGCTGCACCTCTCGGGTGAGCAGCTCCAGATTCGCGTAAGCGTAAGCGCCGTTCCCTTGGAATGTCCCATATTGGCGGAACGCTTTGATGAGAGCCAGGAAGCAGACAAGTGCCCTGTAGCAGCCAGGTGCCCCAATGCAGCCAAGCGCCCTGATGCAGCCAGGCACCCTGAGGTGGTCAGACGCTCTTTTTGGTCGGAGCGCACTGAAGCTTCCGATCTTCCCATAGCGCTCGAGCCTCCTCAAGACTCTAAGCACCCTGCGGCTTCAGATAAGCCTTCTCCTTAGTTGGACCCAGCTCTTGAACTTTTGCAACGTAAACTAGATAATATCCTTTATCTTTTACAGAAACCTGCAGCTCAGACAGCCTATCTTTTACAGAAACCTGCAGCTCAGACAGCCCCTGAATTAGACTCGATTATGTCTCCGATCTCTTCTGAAGACAAAGAAGGGGAACAGGATGCGTCTTCTACACCATATGCGACACTCTTGAAGTTCCTTCTGCAGCAGTTCCCAGAATTTTTCACTCCGACCTCTCCAGCTTCGTCTTTCTTGATGAGCAATCAGCCTGTGGATTCGATGAAACTTCCTAAGATGGTTCTCTCTAAATCATCGAAGAAAGCTCTTCGCCAAGTAGAGAACTGGCTTTCCGAGAAGAGGGATCAAGGGAAAGCCTGTTTTAGTGTTCCTCCCTCTCATGTCGCACGTATGCGGTACTTGTCGTACGCAATGGGAGAAGCTCCTTCCTTGGGAGTTTCTGCCTCCTCCCAGGGGGACTTTTCTGCACTTATTGACTTGAGGCATAAATCGGCTCTCGCTTTAGCAAAAATGTTCTTTTCAGCAGAGGAGATGGGTCATCTGTTGAAGAGTTTGTTTAACCCTTAGGGGATGGATTGAGCCTCAGTGTGAAGTAAAACAGGTTTGTGGAGGTGGACGGATTGAGCTTCAGTGTGAAGCAGAATTACGCACCACTGTTATGGTAATAATGATTCGAAACAAAGGTGCCAATACTTCTATATGCTATAAATTCACCAATGGCAACTTTTATACAGATGTGAGAGTTAGGCCAGTATCAGTAATGCTTGTGACTTCAAGGGGGAAAGTACTGCATCTCTCTCTCTCACATGGGTCTTTCGTAAATTTGCTTGTAATCCCCTAAGGGTTAAGTCCTTCGAGGTGTTGAGTTTTCCCAACTGGTGTTTAAGAGCAGTTGCCAAGAAGCCTCAAGAACTGGCTTTTTAGTGTGATGAAGTCGCAGACCTGCTTAATTTTCTCTCCTGTACAGATAAAGCCGTTAGAGATGGCTCACAGGAATTAGCTGCCCTTTATGCCATGGGCGTGCTTAAGAAGCGCGAACTTGGGGTCTCTTTCACATCGAAGGGTGTCACGGCCCCACAGAAATTAGCTCTCCTTTTTTCCCCTCTGGATAAACATCATTTGTTTCCTCAGCCCACCGTAAGTGAGATTGCAGAGAGTCTACACCAGAAATCTACGCAAGATTTGTTGACCCAGTCGACAAAGTGCCAGAGAGACTGGTCTGCCTTCTCAGTTAAACCTTCATCTCCTCTTGAGCAACCAAAGCCATTTCATGGAGGAAATCAGAGATCGCGCCCCAGATCTCGAGGATCAATTAGATTTGCTCCCTGAGCAATCAAGAAATCATCTTGAAAATCATCCTCTCACAAGTGAGAATTTAGTCCTTCATGCTCCGGTAGGGGCCAGACTTCATCTCTTCTGGGAGAGATGGAGCACAAGAGGAGCAGATCAGTGGGTGGTGAAAGTTTTAAAGAAGGGATACTCCATCCCCTTCAAGGAGAATCCACCGTTGACCAACATTCCTGTCATATTGACGACTTACTCCATAGGATCAGAGAGGTATTTGGCCCTATCGAAGGAAGTGTCCTCTCCTCTGAGCAAAGAAGCAATTGAAGTAGTAAATAAAGGCAGACTCAAAAGGATTCTAGTCACCTTTTTGTAGTGCCCAAGGCTTCAGAGGGTTGGAGACCGGTGCTTGACGTAAGTGCTTTGAACATCTTCATAGAAAAAACAAAATTCAACGTGCAAACCATCCACTCAGTTCTTGCCTCCATCCGTCTGGGAGATTGGATGATCTCCCTGGACATGCAAGATGCTTATTTCCATATTCCAATTCACCTGGACTCGAGGAAATACCTACGATTCGTTTTTGAGGACCAGATCTATCAATTTCAAGCACTTTGTTTTGGTCTCTTGACGGCACCGCAAGTCTTCACTCGAGTGTTGGTTCCTGTGGTGGGTTGGCTACATTTAGCGTGAGTGAGCATCACGCTATACTTGGACGATTGGCTGTTTCATTCGCCCACGAAGAAACGGTGCATGGAGGACTTACAGAAGAATCTTCTTTTAATCCAGGAATTAGGACTAATAATGAACTTCCAGAAATCACAAATGATTCCCACTCAGAATCTCTGATAGACTCTCTGGGTTTTTGGGCTTCTCCATCACTCAGGAGAGTAGAAGACTGTCCGAGGAAGGTAGACCTCTTCCTCTCGCTTCATTCTTGCTCCGCCACCTAGTGGATGAGTCTCTTGGGGACGATGGCTTCTCTGGAGCAATTCATAAGACTGGGAAGACTTCACATGAGACCTCTCCAGTTCTATTTAAGAGCTTGCTGGGATCGGAAGGCGCATCAGGATGGTCATGTCTTTCTGATAACCCCGGAAATAAAGGAGGATCTGTGGTGGTGGAGGTCCGCAGACAGACTTTCGGAAGGGAAGTCACTCGTTCCGGTGAGCCCCGACCTAGACTTCTTTTCTGAAGCGTCGGACCTAGGTTGGGGAGCACTCCTTGGGAACCTGGAAGTCTTGGGGACATGGTCTTGGAGGAGAAAGGACTTCATATCAACGTGAGAGAATTGAAGGCGATACATCTAGGTCTGCAACACTTTACGATGCAGGTACACAACAAGATTATAGTGGAACATGCGGACAATACCACGGCCTTAGCATACATCAAACATCAAACTGGGGGGACCCACTCATTTTCACTCTGTGAGGTAGTGAGAGACCTGCTATGCTCGGCGGATCGGAATCAGGCTCGATTAGTCACCCGGTTCATACAGGGCAAGTGCAATGTCCTGGCAGACAAGTTGAGCCACCATAAGCAAGTTCTGCCCACGGAATGGACACTAGACCTTCGCGTTTGTGCCAGCCTTTGGAAATTATGGGTCAGCCAAACATAGGCCTGTTTGCAACTTCCAGGAATTACTGCCTTCCACTGTTTTGTTCCGTCTTTCCGGACCTTCTAGCTTGGGTGACAGATGCAGTGATCCTGGACTGGTCCAACCTAGATCTTTACGCTTTTCCTCCGTTTGGGATGATTCGGGAAGTAGTAAGAAAGTTTTGCTCACATTACAATGTAAGGATGACTCTCATGGCTTCCTACTGGCTGCAGAAGGAGTGGTTCCTGGACCTGATCGATCTCGTCGTAGACTTTCCGAGACTTCTTCCCGAGATTCCCAGTCTTCTCAGACAACCCCACGTCAGGAAGTTTCATCAAGGCCTATCCTATCTGGCTCTAACAGGATTTCGACTGTCTAGAGACTCGTCAGAGCAAAAGGATTTTCTAAATCGGCATCAGAGGTTATTGCTAGATGTAGATGCATTTCCTCCAATAATGTCCACCAAGCTAAGTGGGCATGCTTTAGGAGTTGGTGTAGAAGAAACAAAGTCTCTTCCTTGAAAACATCTATTGCTCGGAGAGCAGACTTCATTCTCTATTTGAAATCTTCTAAAGGGTTGTCTGTTTCGACAATAAAGGGTTACAGAGTGACGCTCAGATCCGTTTTTCGGCAGAAGGGTCTAGACATCTCGAACAATCAAGACTTGTCCGATCTAATTAAGTCTTTCAATATCTCCAAGTCCAAGAAAGAGGAGTCTTTCTCTTGAAATCTTGGTGTAGTTCTTCAGTGGCTTTCCGACCCTCGCTTTGAACCTATGCGCTCTTCCTCTCTAAGGGATCTGGCTCGGAAAACTCTCTTTCTGGTTGCCTTAGCAACAGCTAAAAGTGAATGAACTTCAAGTAATAGACAAAAGGATCAGTTTTTCGCTAGGGAACGGAATCTGCTCCTTTTTGCTAGGATTTCTAGCGAAAAATGAAAACCCGTCACATCTCTGGCCCCATTCCTATTCGATTTCAAGCTTATCAGATATTCTAGGCATGGAAGAGGAAGAAAGGGAGCTGTGCCCAGTATGTGCCCTCAGATATTATTCACATTGGACAGAGAAGATTAGAGACCGGTTTAGTAATCTCTGGTGTTCGGTAAAAAACCCCTCTGGACCCCTATCGAAGAATGCCATTTCATTTTTCTTGAGGGATCTCATCATTGAGGCACACTCTCAATTAGCGGAAACTGACTTGTCGCTGCTGAAAGTTGAAGCGCACGAGTTAAGAGCAGTTGCTATTTCAGTAGAGTTCAAACACAATCTTTCTCTCTCTGTGATCCTGCAGGCAACTCATTGGAAATGCCAGTCGGTGTTCGCAATGCACTATATGCGGGATGTTGAGACAGTTTATGATAATGCAGTACCCTGGGACCTGTGTCCGTAGCTGGCACAGTGATGGGTGAGGAAGTGTAGGAAGTGTCCATTCCTTTCCTTTTCTCTTCGCCTTGAAAATGGTGTTGAGTTCTTGGGGGTCCTGGGAGGGTACAACGTACCTGGAGTGCCCACCAGTTTTTAGTGTTGGCTAGTGGGCTTGTTTTTATCGTTTAATCATTGTTTAATTATGGCGTAGGTGACTTTGTTGTTCTGGTATGTTATATTTGTGGTACTGTTCCCGGGGCAGGGCAATTATGTATGCTTTGTCCGCCTTCGGTGTACACCTTCGTCACAAAGCTTAATCTTATACTTCGTCAGCCTTTGGAGTACTCCTTCGCTGCGAAGTGTCCCACTTAAGTAGAGGCTCGTCTGGCCATGCCGCCACGTTGCTACAGGTTGAGATGAGCGCCACCAGAGGCAGTATCTACCTGCAGCAGCTCACTCACCAGGTAAGGAACAACAATTATCTCATCAGTTGTAACATAAGCTTTTGTCCATGATTCCCCACCACCTTTCAATGTGGAATCAGCTAAGTAATTACTGGGTTAGTTACTGTACAGTGAACCCCCATATTCGCGGGGGATGCGTTCCAGACCCCCACGAATAGATCAAATCTGCGAATACTTACAACCCCCCCCCCTCTAAAAACGCTTATACCTGTTTACCATGAAGGGTCAAACACCAAAGTATGCCTAAAAATACCAGCCTACATCAAATATACATTAAAATATTATCTTATTACTGTATTAATCTTTGAAATGATACTATTAATATAATTTCCAAGCCATCTTAAACATTTTATCATTACATTTATATGTACATACTGTATGGCTTACAGCTGTAGGTGAAAATAATCCAGTCCCCCCTACGTATTCAGCCACGCGCATTTTCTTTCGTGCAGTTACAAGCCGTCCCGTTTTCTTTTCGGGGGAACCATTGGTATTTACGTATATGTAATTCACAAAAAGAGACAAAAAATAAAAAAAATGTATGCACATTTTAAAAAATTTAATACTACATATATTTGTACCTGTCTACCATCAAAGGTCAAACACCAAAGTAAGCCTAAAAATACCAGCCTACATCAAATATACATTAAACTATTAACCTTATTACTGTGTTAATCTTTGAAATGATACTATTAATATAATTTCCAAACCATCTTCAACATTTTATCGTTACATTTATACATACGTACTGTATGGCTTACAGCTGTAGGTGAAAATAGTCCAGTCCCCCCTACGTATTCAGCCACGCACATTTTCTTTCATACAGTTACAAGCCGTCCTGTTTTCTTTTTGGAGGAACATTGGTATTTATGTATACATAATTCACAAAAAGAGAGAGACTAAAAATTTTAAAAACGTATGCACATTTTTAAAAATTTAATACTACTTATATATTAAGATTACTGCATATGTAAATTATATGGGTATTCACCAGAGATGAATGTTGATTAAAGATGATGATGATAAATTAGCTGTGCAGTGCGATGAATGACGATGAAGATATGACTGCACAGCAAAGCAGAGGAGATACAACTCATCTTAGGGTGCCTCTTCACCTTCAGGAGGCGCTTCGGGAAGCACTTCTTCAGTTGATTTGGGAGGCACTACTTCAGGCGATTAGGGAGGCACTTATTCAGGTGATTCGAGAGGCACTACTTCAGGTGATTAGGGAAGCTTTGGAGGGGCCTTCTTTGTCTGTTTGATGAACATGGTGATAGCCAGCTGCTGTCGCTGCTTTTTCATGGTGGTGAGGGCTTGATTATAGGGCTCCCATGCTAAATCAAGGATGTTTGAAAACTTTAAGGAGCGTTCATAAAAGGATCCATGTTGAAACATACCCTGCGTATCCTGACCATTCTCTTAATGTGGGACAGACGTTCCAAAGTCAGGGCGCTCTCCTCTTCCTCCTGCTCCTCCCTGAAGCTGGCGTATCTTCTTCCTCACTGGCAGACTTCACAGCTCTTCCAAATCCTGGTCCGTCAGGGGTCAGAGTGAGCATCAATAAAAGTGTCGATTTCATCCTCGGTGATGTCCTCGGCCTACTCCACCTAGAATCCTCACCAACTGGATAGCCTTATTAATGGCCGAATGTTGAATTTCTTGAGGAGAGAAGCCCCTGTAATCATGAACACACTCCGCCACAACTTGTTCCAGCATGCGTTCAGGGTCTCCCTTCTTCATGTCATTCAGTGATCGGCTGATGATGGTCAGACGTAGCAATCGTGAATTTACGCCAATATTCTTTTTAGCGTGAATTCACTGTCACTGTCCATTGCATTCTGGTGCTGGAGGAGTTATGGTATAGAGTGCCTTGAAGGCACGGATCACGCCCTGGTCCATAGGCTGGAGGAGAGAGGTGGTGTTGGGAGGAAGAACTCAAGCTGCACTCCTTAAGAAAGATCGAGAGGGTGGCCACCAGCATTATCCATAATCAGCAACACCTTGAACTCCATGGCCAAGTCGTTCAGGTATTGCCTAACTTGAGGGATGAAGCTCTGATGGAACTAGTACTCTGTGAGGACTTTGGTGATCCAGGCCTTAGGATTATGCATCCAGAAGACAGGAAGCAATACCTTATTCTTATTCTTGAGGGCCCTGGTGTTTGTAGCCTTGCAAATGAGGCCTGGTTTAAACATGAGACCAGCTGCATTCCCACACATGATGAGGGTAACCGTATCCTTCTGGGCCTTGAATTCGGAGGCTTTAGCTTCGTCCTTCATAAGGTATGTCCGGAAAGGCATCTTCTTCCAGAACAGGTCAGTCTCATCCATATTGAACACCTGTTGTGGATGGTAGCCCTTCTCCTCGATGATTTTCTTGAAGGCCTCCGGATATTTCGCGGCTGCTTCAATGTCTGCAGATGCTGATTCCCCATGCAGTGTAACAGACTTTAGGTGGAACTGCTTTTGAAATCGGTGGAACTACCCCTTGCTGGCTTGGAAACCTTGAGGCGCTGATGATGGTCCTGCTTGGGGCTCTTCCCCCTCTTCTTCTTCTGCTTCTGTAGATGCTGGTTCATCAAAGCCTAAGAATTCTAATTCGCCTTCTTCAACACCTTCCTCTGCCTGTACTACATTGTTGCCTTCCTTAGCAGTTGATAACTGCTGGTAGAGTTGTCGCGCTTTCTCACGAATGATGTTGGAGTCGAGTGGCATGTTCTTCTTCCGGCAGTCCTTTATCCAGAATGCCAGAGTAGAGTCCATCTTCACGATTGTTTTATCCTGCACTGTCAAAACTGTCTTTGCACTACCGAAGTAGCTCATACTCACAGACTTGCGTATCTCTGCCTCTTCTTGATATATCTCACTGTGCTCTCATTAACATTAAAATGGCAGCCAACTGCAGCAAAACTTTTGCCCTCCTTTAACATGTCAAGAAGTTTCACCTTCTCCTCGAATTTCATAACAGTCTTCTTTCTTTTAGACTCTTTGCCAGAAGTCTTTGAAGGAGCAGGGCATTTTTTAGGAGGCGTTTTAGGGCTGAATACAGCTGATGCACTAAGATTAAAAAAACCTAACGCAAAGAAGCGCGATTTCACACCGTAAGAAGATGCTGCGAGCTATGCAAGAACTGAGAAGGATGCCGTGGATGCGGTCTCCCAGAATTCCATGTTCGCGAGTTGGTTGTGAATGTTAAGCCAATGAGCGCCAAGTGAACAGCCAATGAGCGCCAAGGAAAATGAATGGTGCTTCTGGATTGGCTGCTTTGCAGATGACAGCCAATAGTGTGTTGAGTATCACTGGTCCTGGGTACACAGGGTCCAGCATCGCAAGTTCTTTATATTTGCAGAGAGGTGGCTTGTGTGAAGCATTTTTAAGAAAAACAAATATATGTTATTGAAATTTTGCTGTGTTTACAGTAATATATTACAGTACTCTAATATTTGAAAATTAGTAAGTCTTTTTTCATCATACAAAATGTACTTACAGTAGTCATGAATATATACTTAGTACATACATGAAAATGCTATGTACCGCAGACGTGAACATACGTACCCTGCTATTCCTGTTGTCTCTACATACTACCCGTAGTACTGTACTGTACTGTGTATCATCCTAAACACTTTTTGTATGCAATATTTAAAAATCATCCTACAACAAAACATTTTATAAAATGTACGTACTGTATGCACAGAAGATCAGTGTTAGTATATGTATGTGCAATACAGTAGTACCATGCGTATACTGTAGCAGCAAATTATCGGCAAATGACCCAATATAACTCGTTTCATTGCTATCTATTGTTTGTGTGTTTTGCGTGTACAGTACTGTGGTCTAAGAATATTTTTTGAAATCATGCATTAAGATGTCCTCTGAATGATCTGCTTCTTCTAAGGCCTCTGGCCAATAGCCTACAATTAATGATTGATGAGAAGAAAGTAGACATGATTGTTTTGTTAAGAGAAGGCAAAAGTCACGGAGAAGTAGCAGCCCATTACGGCATGACATTAATTGTGGTCGCCTGCATTGAGCATGAACAAGGTAAAATACTCATGCAGCCCTACTGTACCACCTTCATTGCCATGTTCAAATACCTTAACATGACAGCGCCTCCCGTCATTCATCTTACTGCACAGCTAATTCATCATCATCATCATCTACAGCATACTGTAATCAACATTCATCACCAGTTACTACCCGTATGATTTAACTTTATTATTTATTATTATTGAGGTACCCAGTGTAGTATTAAATGATATTATTATTTAATTTCTATTACTATTATATGTACAGTACTGTAGTACAGTATTATTATTGATTTACATGATTATTTAATGTTATTATACAATAAATATGAAAATACAGAATATTGCTATACGAAATAGACAAAAAAACTGCATCCGCGAATAGGGAGGTTCCCCGCGAATATTTTATAGATATGTTCCATAGAAAACCCCGCGAATAGGTGAGTTTACTGCAAAAATATTTTAGATAGGTTCCACAGAAAAATCTGCGAATGGGTGAGTCCGTGAACCTTGAGAACGCAAATACGGGGGCCGTTTACTGTACTGTATATAAAAATGACATTATGGTACGATTAAGTTTTATATATACTTGTCCAGTAATTATGGATGGCGCCCACCCTCCTCCCCGCACATGGACTCTTTGTTGCATAAACAAATTGTCGTGATGGCAATGTTGTTCCTCTTTCATACCCCGAAAGTGGGCAGGGCATAGTCACCTACACAAAACAAAAGAATTGCCACTGTGGAATTTAGAATTCTAACTACCTTTCAAGCAGAAACTCTTAGCTAAGTAAATTACTGGGTAAGTATATATAAAACTTAATTTTACCAAAAACAGGTTTGGCGTAGGAAAACCTATTTTTATTAATCGTGAGTCATAAGGTTACCTTCCATGGTCTACCAGAGCTCCATGGTGACCAAACTAATATCAAGAATTCTCTTCTAATTGCGTTGGTCTTTTGGCCAGGCGTGTTGTGTCGTAATGATTAACATTATAACACATGATGGGTATATAATGGACTCAAAGATAAAGAGGCTTTTCCCTTATCTTCAGCGAAGTTGAACCCAGTTTTCAACGTCGAAGTGACCCTGCAAGAAAAGTGACTATTAGCATGTATCCACCCTCATGTTTACAACCGGGCGTTAAAGACCAGGAGCCATTACTCTCTGTTGGTCAGTGCGGGTTGATCACTGCCTAAATCCCATGCCTTTTATCAGGGACGGGAGGTTTTGAGGACTCAACAGCGACACTGCCAAAACCAGGTTTCCTACGTCAAAACCTGATGTTTTTGATAAGCGTAATCCTGTTTCTTCCTCAAAGGAGCTTTAAAAGAATTGATAGGTGGCGAAAAGGCAAGCTCTAAGCACTAATCCCAACACCCCAAAGGAAATAACATTTCCAGTCAGATTCATACAGGTTCAAGTCCCATTCATTATTCCCAAATACTTTTCCAGGTTTGGTACCAAGGAACAAGAAACATGCGAACTTACGTTTCAGGATGTAGTTCTGCAGTGGCTTACCTAAGAATGTGAGTTTGTAGTGCTGTCACCCATCTCCCAGCGATGAGTTAGCATACTCACCATCAATGACCCTGGTTTTCTGCTATAGGGTTAAGACTAACTATGCCACCTACTAATCATTGAAAGAGACATTTCTGAAGAGGCCAAGAGTGTACTCTAACATCATGTGACTTATGGAAAGTGTATGTGGATTTCCCTTTTAATGAAAACACTAAACGTCACTCAGTCTTTGTAGGAGAGTGGGTGGGTTGTGCTAGGGTGTAGGAAAATAAGGCCTTCTGGGTGTTTTTGCCGTGACTTCTATATAAGCCTTAAGTGCTTGAACTGGCGTAATGTCCTGTCTGTAAATTGAATTTTCTTATAAGAATAGGTTTCTTTTATAGGATCCATATTCTTGGCCAGGAATAGACGGGCCAGGGGACAATAATTGATGGTCAGCTATTTTGCGTGATGCATCGTCCCCATCGAGAGTGATTCCACTGTGCTGTATGGGCTCCTGATGCTAGTGATCGAATCTGCCTTTTATAGCCTGTGTGTTGTGGTTGTGTGGGTCCACTGAACTGAGGGCTGATAGAAGTCTAAGCACCTTGTCCAGGGACCCGGTGGAAGCCTTCTTTGAGTACAGGGCGCTGTGAGCAGACTGCAGAAGGAAGTGACAACTATGCACAGGTCAAACCCGAATCCCTAAAACAAGGGCTCCATTAATGCAGCCTTGTATGTCATGACTGTTCTAACCATGGGCATTTTGTCTTCAAAAGAAAGGGTATATAAGAAAAATATGATTTCTATATAGAAATCTCAACTGGGCTCTCAGTATGGATATAATCAAACCATATCTTCCGTATGGACTGGTAATGCTGGATAGATCCGTAATTTTTGCATAAAGTATCTAGCAATGTTGAGTGAGTAATTATTACAACAGATATTATTTAAAAATCTATCACAATGAAGGTCTTGGCCCAGAGACTCCTCTACTATCTGGGATAGAACAGCGGATGACAGTGGAATTGATCTTTTGTCCGTTGGTGAGGTAAAGGAACAGTTCCTGTTTGTCCAATTTAGGGCTATTCATTTTATTCTGAAGGTTGAAGCGCATCCGCCTTTTGTGCTAGGGTGATTGCTCAAAACCTTTGAAATCTGGGACAATGGGAAAAATTTTTTTGTCCTCCTTGTTCCAGTCTTAAGGAAGAGCATCTCTTGCTGGTGCCAGGCTGTCAGGTTTGAGACACATACATCAGGAGTTTGTGATTCTAGTATGCTGTGGTTTTTAGTCCCTCCAGTTGTGGAAGCATGTTAGCTATTGTTGAAAAGTGGTTGTCCAACATCCACACTCTGTTGAGAGCTGTCATTTCTTTGATAGAGGAGTCTGCTATTGTGAGACCCTGTAGGGTGAACTGCAGACATGTGCCACTTCCTTGTTTGCTCCATCGGATGGCTAACATTACATATGAGGAGGTGAATGATCCAGATATCTTGATGTAGGATATTATTGGTTGTGTTCTCTCTTCTGGAGGTTTGGGTTTTTGGAGACAAAAGACAGCCATCAGCTCAGAACTTGATATAACAATTCCTGAGTAGCTGATCGCCTCCTACCACCTGACAATCCTCCAATGTCACTCCCCAGCCTGTCAGCAGGCATCTGTGGAGTTTATCACTCATACAGGTGGGAGGTCAGGGTGACCTGTTTCAGTTCCTTCATTCAAATTTAAGGCTGAAGTATCTTCCAACTCTTTTTATCCTTTGATGAGGTCTGTCTCCCATCTTTTTTATTGCATCGTGTGGAATTTGTTCACTTTTCAGTTTTGCAATCTATGTATTGGATCTATTGAGAACTGCAGCAGCTACATCATGCGTTCACCAATTTGCCATCAGGAAACTCTGGTAATGCAAGGAACCTTTTGAGGACTTACCTTATTCTGCTTTGAGTATGATGGGAGAGACAACAGGCCGTGAAGAGTATCCCAAAGCACAGTTCCAGCCACTAAAAGTGTCTGCTGGAGCATGGGCAGGATTTTCAAATTATAATAAAACCTTTTGATTGTACTTTATAGTCTATTTGACCATTGCTCTTAGGTTTTTCCAGCGCTCTTTTCTTGTGGAGCCTCGTCTTTGTTTTTGGTTCTCAATGACCGTTGCTAGTTTGACAAATATTCTTTGACAATGTTTAGCGGAAGGACATGACTTTCAAGATCTATCGTATCTTTCTTGGCCGGACGCCAGGAAGGGCGGAGGCAGCTATAGAGGATGTGCCAGTGTGCATCTTTCATATCCACAGAAACTGCCGAGCCCACACACAGAAATGATTCCAATGTACTTAAACACTTGATAATCCATCAAAAACTTTTCAGCCAACAATGGCGCTTGTTCAATGTCGATTGGTTTAGGATTCCTCTTCTTTGGATGAGGTCCTTGAGGACACTGAATAGTCATGCCCAGTGGGCGCGCCACTCCACATAGTTCTGTTCCCCAGGAAAACTTCCATTGTCTGTGATGTCATCAATGATGCAACCAATATAATTCCTCTTGGTATCCTGCTCCTCCTCTGCTTCTGCTGATAGACTTATTCAGAGTGTTGTTTTTACTTTTCCCTATGGGATGGTTTGGATGCTGTGAAGGATGGCCTTGAAAGTTGCTGTTTGTCCCTTTGGGAATTGTCCTTCTGACCACACCTTTGTTTTTGAGAAAATTTTGGGGTGACTGAGGCTTATATGATTTTATGAAAGTGAGCCTTTTTTTTTTTTTGGGGTTGGGTAAGAAATTTTTGGGTTCTTTGTTCTTGAATTCCTCTTTGAAAAGCAGTACACTGTACAATTCTGTTTGGTAGGCATGTATCAGGTTGAGCCACAGCAGATTCTCTGTGAGGTCACCACAGGAGGGGTTAGAATGTAGCAATGCAGTGACACTGGAGTGATTTGATGGGGCTCTCCATTGCTGATGTCACTGGTCCTATGTACCATTCTAGGAAGTCAATGAGTGCTTTCCATCGGGTTCTCCTGAGACTCTTGGCCTCAACAGCAAAAATTATCTGGGACGTTCTGGAAGCTTTAAGATGGCAACTTCCAGCCAGGGTGAGGTTATAATGCACGAGTCGGAGCCTAGCACTTAAATTCTGACAAGGCTACTTGGTGAGCAACCCAGGTCTAATTCAGGCAGTAGAGATCCATTTTTCATTGACCTGGTAAAGGGTGGTTTCATTAGTTTTAAGCTATACTTTAGGTAGAAAACAGCTTTCTGTTAGTGGTTTCTCCAAGGAAGTCAGTGGATGGTACCAGGTGCCATTCTATAATAGGAATGCTGGTTGTAAATTCTACATTTACAACTTGATCATAGATTTTCTCTCATTAATTACCTACTTGCCATTGGGAGAGAAAGTGCACACTGGGTATCTCACCAAGGTTATTATCAGTATATGGGGTGAGTATTGGAGCCTATTATGTTTGATCCTGAAGTTCCTATATTCCAAACTGACCATTGTTGTTTCTACTCTGAATTCCTAAAATCAGACCTTGTTTATGATGGCATTTGTATCTACTCACTTTTCCCGGTCTAGGATGCCAGTACTTTTACACTCTGGTGTACATGGTAAACTGACTGACTTTGCTTTCAGAATCATGCTTCATGTCACTTATATGTGCAGGGCATCTTTGATGGTACTCAATTCCTTACGAGGTGTTGAAATGGCGCAAACTATATCCCTTTTGCGGAACTTGCTGCCAAACAGTGTACCCCTTTTGGGCTGCCAAACTGTGTAACCCTTTAGGGGTACAGGTCAATAAATTCAATTTCCTTACACAGGGCAGTCAAATGTCTGCAAAATTGTGTATCCTTTTGGGGAGCTTGCTGCAAACTATTGCATCCTTTTTGGGGGTACAGGTCAATAAAAACTCAATTTTCTTACAGAGCGATCAAATGGCATGAAGCTGTGTATCCCTTTTTGGGGAAGCTTATGCATGAAAATGCTACCCCCTTTTAGGGGGAGCTTGTATATAAACTATTAACCCATCTCTTTTTGGAGCTGCCTTAAACTGTGTTTCCCTTTCAGGGAGCTTGTGCAATCTAACTGAGCTTCAACAACTAAACTGTGTACCTGTAATGTGTGAAGGGCAGGGTCCTTGGGCAAGTTACTATACCTTTCCAAAAAGTAGACATTTCAGTCTGATTGGAATTGGATCCCAGTGTCAGGAAAAGATCACAATAGTGGCTGATAGCTGCATGGAATAGAATTCCTTCTGTGAGGTTCTAACTACTTGGCTGAAAGCAAACTTATGTCCCTAGGCTGGGTTCCAGCAGGGCCATTCGATGGCAATGTTCACTCCTGTTTTAATGAGAATGTGAACTCCATGTAAAGATTCCTCTACTTCCTCCACAGGGTTAACCTGGGAGATATTGCGACACTGATGTTGTGGGTTTGGCCACACATTGATGTTGTTGTTCAGAGGAAGGGTTAAATACCTGCTGCGGAGTTCTGCTGGGAAGATAATAGCCCCCTTCTCACCCCTACTGAACCTAGGCCCCACTGGAGACGGCTTAAAGAGCGTTTTAGGTCATAAAAGTTGCTACCAGGAGCATATTGAACTGAGGATCCTGCTAATGGCAGCCCTGTAGTGATATAAAGCAAGTTGTTTCAGAAGCCCAGTGAGTATAACTGAGAAATTTTTAAATGGGAGGACACTTCTGTGGTTCCTCATATGGTTTTCATATTACGGAACTAGTTTGATTACAGTGTGCAGTTTTAATACACATTTAATTAAGTAACTATACTGACACTTCTAGGGTTTAGTTTAGTTTTTGATACCTGTACATGGCTAACTTATTACTTATACACTGCTGGTCCTTTTTGCAATGACCAAGTGAAATTTTTTAATTCCAATTGTCATGCATTCAGACTAACTGCTATGAACTAATTTGTTTGACCAACCAAACTACTGTTTTGTATAGCTTGGGGTTATGATTCCAAGTTTAATCTACATTAAGCTAAGAATAGGATTTCTCAGAAAGGTTCTTGCTTAGCTATTCTGAAGCATTCATAACTTAGATGTGACTCTACAGAAAAGTAATTCTCTTAAATGTTTTCTGTTTTTGTGTAACAGAGACTACCTTTTCATCTGATATTGCCATCTGTTTCGAGCTAATATTGGGATATTCATATAGGTTCCTACTTAATATGGATGAGCTACTGCCTGTTCTGGATTATATAAACTTTGGGATATAGGCTACACAAGACCCTACTAGCATGTAGCTTGTAGATATGTTGCAGTCGTAACAAACCTAAATTGGCTATTTGACTAGGATACTGTTTATGTATAACCCTAGAGCTTTATTTATTTCTTTCTTAACCTGGTATGAGGGTGCTGTCTAATCAGATTGTATAACGCCTATTTATTCAACTATTTGTGTCTAACCCAGTTTGTTGTTTAAATCAATCTAGGCTGTTTGGTTTTACTATATAAAACAATGCGTCATTATTGTGTAACCTTGATGGTGAAACATAACCAGGTTATAACTTACTCTAATCTAGGCTGCCTGATCTGGATATTTATTCACTGAGTGTATGGGTTACATAAACAAAACACAATTAGCCTACACCTTGGTATGTAGCCAGAGCCAGCAAGGCTAGGTTACATCTCATCTAGCATGATTCACACGATTTTCATCTAATCCTAATTACCATGTGGTCTGGAGCTGAAATTTAGTCCAGAAATGGGATGTCTCATGAAAAGTTACTGTAACTTCATATGAGTAATGCCTAAGCTGATAAATCGATTTGACTCTGCTAAATTGCACTGGCTTATATAAAGGAAAAAATTTATACTAATATGTAACCTCATTGTTAGGGTATCGATTTACTTTGCCCAGATATTGTTATTTTCTAATCCTAGGGTTCTCGTTCTAAGCTTGGCCACTTAGGATGCGTAATCCAAGGCTGTACATAGGCTACAGACAACATCGACTATTAATCTAGTCTGAATTATTCTCACTTACTGCCTAGATTATTGTAGACATTGTATAATCTGAAAGGATTTTCCATATTAATCATAAGTTGTGGAACATTTCTTTTAGTTAAAACATTTAGTTAGAACTTAAAACAATTTTAGTTTCTGAAACTAGGTAACAATCAGCTTTCACGAGGCTAGGTAGGCTGGCGATGTGAGCGGGTTCCGGCTTTAATACTAGATTATATAAATTCTAAAAGTTTAAAACTAAAACTTTCAACTGTTTGTTAATATTGAGCACTTATCTTGCTATTTTGATGTTTCCATAATCTCGACACTAAAGCGGAGAAAAAGTAGGAATTTTGGGCGTGGTAACAGCGTGAACTGTTAAGCTTTGGACAAGCGAGTCAATGACTCTTTGGTCTTTTAACATTATTAGTAAACAAAGAGGGCGGATCGCCATGCTCAATAGTCGCTTCTCTTTCTTGCAGGTGGTGGCGTTGGAAAAACTGGGTTCAACCATTTGAAGATAGGGAAAGTGCCCTCTGTCTTACAGGTCCATTATACTCCATCATGTGTTATAATGTTAATCATTATGACACAATACCTGGCCAAAAGACCAACAAAATTAGAAGAGAATTCTTTGATATTAGTTTGGTCACCATGGAACTCTGGTAGACCATGGAAGGTAACTCCTTTGAGGACTCAACAGCGACTGCGCTATCAAAAATGTCATTTTTATTGATTCCACATATTAATCTATGTTGGTATCAATGAAATTTAAGTTATCAGGTGTCGCTACGACACCTGATAGCATCAAATTTTATCTACTATGTCATTTTTGTTGTAAGGGCTAGACCTGTGTTTTTGATAGTATAGTCACTTGTTTCATCCTCGAGGAGTTACCGTCCTTGGTGACCAAACTAATATTAAAGAATTCTCTTCTGTAAGGACCTGTTTGAGGAGTCTGTTGTGGCTCAACTCAATGAGCTTGCCCACTAGCAGAATTGTAGTGTATGCTCTTCTGGGGAAAGGGGAATTCAGGAAACAAAGAACCCAAAATTTCCTTTTTACCCAACCCCAAAAAAGGCTCACTATGATTAAAAATCATATAACACTTCAGTCACCCCCAAAAATTTTTCCTCAAAAAACAGGTAGGTGGTCAGAAGGGACAATTCCCTACAAAGGGACAACAACTTTAAGGCCATCATTTGTCACAAGGTCCATAAACCATCTTTTAGGGGGAAAAATGAAAGACAACACCTGGAATGCCTATCAAAGGCACAGGCAGAGGAGGAGGCAGATACCAAGAGGAATTATATTGGTTGGGGGTCAGCTTCGATAACATCACAGACAATGGAAGTTTTCCCTGTGGGGGGACAGCATTATTTATATGTACAGAAAGGCCCTGTTAATGGGGCCCATAGAGAAATGTGTATATTCCCCACCAAGTACGTCTCTTCAGTGTCCTCAAAAAGGATTCCTCCAAAAGAAGGGTGGTCCTCAGCCAATCAACATTGAACAAGCACATTGTTTGCCAAAATGTTCGGATAATTACCATTGCCTAAGTACATTGAATCATTCCAAAAAGGGACTCAGACAGTTTCTATAGATCTGAAAGATGCACACTGGCACATCCCTATAGCTGTTCCCTTCCGCCCCTTCAAAGGTCCCGGGTAGGAAAAGATACGTACAGATTTAAAGTCATGTCCTTTGGAGTAAACATTGCCTAAAGAATATTTTATAAAATTAGCAATGGTGCTCGTTCAAGAACTCAAACAAAAAGATCTGGGTGCCCACAAGAAAAGAGTGCTTGAAAAACCTAAGAGCAATGGTCAACAGACTACAGTATAGTCAAAAGGTTTTATAATAAATTTGAAAACATCCTGCCTCATGCCCAACAGACACTTTCAGTGGCTGGGACTGTGTTGGGATACTCTTCACGGCCTGTTGTCTCTCCCCATCATACTTGAAGCAGAATAAGGCAAGTCCTCAAAAGGTTCCTTGCACAGCTCAGTTTCCAGATGGCAATCAGAATTTATGATGGGCCTGCTGCAGTTCTCATCAGTAATAGATCCAATACATAGGTTGCAACTAAAAATGTGAACAAACTCTGGCTATCGCATGCAAGAAAAAAGATGAGAGACCGACCTCATCAAAGGGTTAAAAGAGTTTGGGAGATACTTCGGCCTTAGATTTGGAAGGAATCTCTGGCGAAACAGGTCACCCTGACTCCATCTGTTTGAGTGACAAATACACAGATGCCTCGTTTACAGGTTGGGAGGATCGTCAGGTGGCAGGGAGGTCATCAGCTACTCAGGAATTTTTATATCGGATTCCTGGAGCTGATGGCTGTCTTTTTGTCTCTCAAAAAACTCAAACCTCCAGAAAAGAGAGAACATGACTACAATACACTACATCAAGAGGCCGGGATCACGTTCACCTCCTCTCAATATGGTAATGCTAGCCAACCTTCGGATGGCGCAAGCAAGTGGCACATGTCTGCAATTCACCTCACAGGGGGTCTCATTGTAACAGCAGACTCTCTATCAAGGAAAACTACAACCTCAGTGGAGTGGATGTTGGACAACCACTCTTTTCAAACAATAGCCAGCATGCTTCCACAACCGGAAGTGGACCTGTTTGCCACATACTAGGATCACAAGCTCCTTAATATGTCTTCAAACCTGGACAGTCAAGCAACAGCAAGAGATACTTCCTAAAGACTGGAACAAGTGGAGGATGATATCTTTTTCCTCCGTTGTCCCAGATTTCAAAGGTTTTGAGCAAACTTCTAACCTTCAAAGGAATAGTTTACTTAATAGCCCCAAATTGGCCAAACAGGCATTGGTTCCTATTACCTCAACAATGGACAAAAAGAGCAATTCCACTAGCATCCTCTGTTCTATCCCAGACAGTAGGAGGGAAAGTCTCTTACGTAACCTCCTTTCTGAGACGAGACTTCACGTACAGATTTTTAAAAAATATCTGTCGTGATAATTACTCACCCAACATTGCTAGGTACCTAGTGCAAAAATTACGGACATCATCTATTCGGCAATACCAGTCCGTATGGAAAATATGGTTAGATTATACCCATACCGAGAGCCCAGTTGAGATTTCTATAGAAACACTTTTTATTTTTCTTATATACCCTTTTGAAGACAAATACCTTGCTGTTACAACAGTCATGGCATACAAGGCTGCATTAACGGAACCCCTGCTTTATGGATTCGGGATCGACTTCAGTATAGAAGTTGTCTCTTCCCTTCTGCAGTCTTTTGCTCTACAAAGGCCCACTCCCGAAAGGCTTCCAATTACTTGGTCCCTGAACAAGGTGCTTAGACTTCTGTCAACCCCTCAACTCAGTGGACCCAATACAACCTCAACACACAGGCTTCAAAAGGTGATCTTTATTGCATTAGCATCAGGAGCTCGTATTAGTGAACTTGGCTCTCTTAGATGGGGACGATGCATCGTGCAAATAGCTGACCATCAATTATTATTGTCCCCTGGCCCTTCGTTCCTGGCCAAGAATATGGATCCTTTAAAAAGGAAATCCATTCTTATAAGAAAACTCAGTTTAGCAGACAAGTCATTATGCCTGGTTCAGGCACTTAAGGTTTACCTAGAAGTCACGGCAAACATCCCAGAAGGTCCTATTTTCATACACCCTAGCACAAACTAACCACTCTCCCTACAAAGGCTGAGAATGATTGTAGTGTTTCTTATTAAAAAGGCAAATCCACACACTTTTCACAGGTCACATGATGTTAAGAAAGTAAGTACATCATTGGCCTTCTTCAGAAATGTGTCTTTTGAAGAGGTCCCCAAATGTACTGGGTGTCATTAGTTAAATTATTGCCACGTGCTCGAACGAATTCGACTACACTGTGTATCAGTAGGTGGCATGGGTAGTCTTAACCCTTAGGTGCTATGGCAGAAAACCTGGGGTCTTGTTGACGGTGAGTATGCTAACTGTTGCTGGGAGAGGAGCGACAGTACTGCAACCAAACCCAACATGCTTAGGTAAGCTACTGTAGAACTACATCCTAAAACGTAAGTTCATGTATAGTTTCTTGTTCCTTGGTATCAAAACCTGAAGAGTATTTGGAATAAAGAATGGGACTTGAAATCTGTGGCTTGACCTTGGACCAGAAATGTTATTTTCTTTGGGGTGTTGGGATTAAGAAGTGAGAGCTTAAGCCTTATTCATCACCTGTCAATTTCTTTGTAAAGCTCCTTGAGGACGAAACAAACGACTAAGCTATCAAAAAAAGGTTTTGACATAGGGAAAACTTATTTTTGGTAGTTGCTGTTGAGTCCTCAAAACCCTCCCACTTCCCTGATAAAAAGGCATGGGATTTGGGCAAGGGATCAACCTGCATTGACCAACAGAGAGTAATGGCTCCTTGGTCTTTTAACGGCCCGGTTGTAAACAAGAGGGTGGATGCGCATGCGCAATAGTCACTTCTCTTCCTTGCAGGTTCTTTTGATGTTGGAAAAACTGGGTTCAGCTTTGCTGAAGATAAGGGAAAGTGCCCTCTTATCTTTTGAGTCCATTATATACTCCATCATGTGTTATAATGTTAATCATTATGACACAATTCCTGGCCAAAAAGACCAACTAGAAGAGAATTCTTTGATATTAGTTTGGTCACTGTGGAGCTCTGGTAGACCATAGAAGGTAACTCCTTGAGGACTCAACAGTGACTACCAAAAATAGGTTTTTCCTACATCAAAACTTGTTTATTAATGGCAGACCTAAGTAACATTATACTGTTTTTAAGAGCTTTTATGATTTGAACCTATGAATTTGATGAGTTTTATAACTTTTGAATTTTCTTTGTACATATCTTTTTGATTTTACAAACATTATTTTCTTGTTTTCAAGACCTATGTTGTTGTGACACCAGATGATTAAACATTAAATCAATCAGTCAGTTTTGTTTCATGTGCTGGAGCAAGAATGGCTGAAGTGAAAAGAAGACTTCAGCTTACAAACCGGATTTCAGGGAAGTATTATCGCTGATTTCAGATAGCCTTCAAGCCTACAGCTTTCAGGATCAGTATTTTATTGTTTTGTTATTAAGCTCTGATTCAAGTTCATCATATTTCGCTACAGTAGCGATTTCGCAGTCAAATGGTTCAACTCCAGTAGAGTAGTTTACCGCGCTACCACCTTTATTGGTTAACATAATAAACATAAACATTGTGTTTGTTGTCAAATCAATATTTACGGTATTGAATTACTTATCTGCAAGTCTCAATTAGTGTTTGTTAGGGTTTGAGACATTTCTACATGATGATACTCTGTGTTCAGCTAATTTTGGTAAAGGTTAACTTTCCTTTTCCGAGTAATGTAATGTTGTGTTTGCTACCAGGCCAAGTTTTTTGGTAGTGAAACATATATTATCTGAAATTCTCTATTATGGGGGCCCCAAGGTAGAGGGTTAAGAATACAGATAGCTAAACATTGGGTTTAATAGTTATAGGGCTGTCAAATCTTGCTACAACTCGGAGTTTCCCCAATCCCAAATTACAACAATCCACAATGCACCCGTCATTAGATAGCGCCCAAGCTTCCACAGAGCTTCGACATGCACTATATAATACACAAGACTTAATGCATAACAGTCTCAGTGTTTGATAGGATTTGAGATATGTCTGTATGATGGTACTCAGTGTACTTTGAACTGTACTTTGAACTATGTTGGTAAAGGTTAACTTTTCTTTTTCTGAGTAGCGTAAAAAACTTTAATATTGCGTTCCCTACCTTGTTTACCAATTAGCGTAATGTAACGTAAATTTTGCATTCTCTACCGATCCAGTATTTTCTGTAATGAATACATGTCTGCAATCTCGAATTATGTTGGTTAGGATTTGAGATATATTTATATGATGGTACTGTGTACTTCATAACATTTGTTCGTTTACTGTACAGTTAATTGAAAATCTTATTATTACCCTTTCATTTGCAGAGAACTGAAAAGTGTCATGCACAAGTTTATTTTCATAACTTGTGTGACATATTATTGTTCCCTTCTTACCTGCGTACTTCTTCTAAGTCGGCGATTAATTCGTTCACAGCGTCTCTTCCCATAGTCAGCAGCTCACAAGTTTATTATTTAGAAGGGATTTATATGAAATGTAATATATCTCTCAGAAAGGCGTAATGGAGACGAAATGGGTAGCTTTGTACTTTAATGATGAAAGTTAATTTCATACACAAGTACAGTTACGGTTACAGTTTTACTCTCTTGAAAACCACTCTTGCTAGTAGAAGTTCAGTTTATGTCTGGTTAAGTAGCCCGTGGTCAGGGTATGGCTAAGTAGCCCGCGGACCGAATCTGGTTAAGTAGCCCTCAGTCAGAGTCTGATTGGGACCACGGAAGCAAAGGGGAAGTACTGCTTCCTCTGTATTGGTGACTAGCGACTCTAATGATCTTTCTCTGGCTTTTGGCTTCTCTGGAACCCCTGCTTTTCCTTGCTATCTTCCATCTCGTCCCTTGAAGTTACCTCATTGGAAGATTTTATCTGTAAGGCCTCCCCTCGAACAGCTTGATTGGGAAGGTCAGTTGTGGGTGTTGTTAAAATCTTGGTGAACTACTTCACTTCATCCAGCCCCTTTTCATGGAGATTCATGTAAACGCCTCCTATTGAAGGCGGGATTATAGATATGGCTAGAGTGTTAACTCCTGATGAGGTGCTAGGTAATGCTTGGTCAGCTGAATCGCGAGGGCACAGGTTCCAGATTTTATGATCAGTTTTATGGCCCTGGGCGCGATATACTCACTCACTGTTTTGAGTTCGTATAAAGACAGTTTCTAGCCTCGTAATGCATAACAACCAAGGCGTAATTGTTGTTCTCTCTCTCTCTGTTCTCTCTCTTTATTCTCTCCTCTCTTTATTCTCTCTCTCTCTCTCTCTCTCTCTTTATTCTTTCTCTCTCTCTCTCTCTTTATTTAATCTTTTTTATATCACTACATCAGTATAAGAGCAGGAATGCAGTAGGAGAGAATTGTGCTTAATATTTTGGTTACAGTGAGCTTTAGCATAAGAAGTTCTCGACAGCCAAGAACTGTTTTGGTACTTGCTTCGATAGCTCATACTAACAGCGCCCAGTAGTGCTTGCCAGTTCCTGAGCTACTAGCTCGCCTGGCTCCAACTGCAGAGCCTAGGTGCTATCGGGCACTTGCTAAGTGCCAGTTTCTGAGTTCCTAGCACCAACTCTCTCCTGCTGCGGGTCCTCCTGCCTTTTTTTATCTACTTGCTCCTGCGCCTGGCCCCCCTCGCTTCCTTCCTGTGCCATTGCCAGTCTTGTGTCTGGGTTAACAGACATTAACCATGTATAATAGTGAAGTGTTGTGCAGTGGAGGAGGTGGCTACTCGTCCCTCGAAGCTCCTAGACAAAGGTCATTGTCAGACTCCCATGCACCAGGGAGGAGGCATACTGGAAGTCCAATGGAAGTCAGGAGGTTTACACACGTGTGTTCCCCCCCTCCCTCAGCTGAACTTGTTGCCAGTCCCAGGTATTGACAGACAACCACTGGAAAGGCATCTTACTGGATGTGTAGTGAAGGGGTAGCTATCTGGCCCCTCGGATCTCCTAAACCCAGTCCCTGTCAGACTCCCATGCACTAGGGAGGAGGCACACTGAAGTCCATGGGAGTCCGGAGGGGTTTGCCCCCTGCGTAGTTGCTCCCCAGCCGAGCCTGCTGTCCGCAGGTGTCAACAGACAGCCATTGGAACGGCGTCCATAGATATGTACTATTTGAAGTTTTGCTAGCCTTTGGTTAACTCCGCTGCAAAACTTCCAATTATGCTTTGCTAGCCATCAGACTTCTCCTTTACTGCAAAACTGCCTCTTAAGTAGCAGATGCTCCTGGCTATACTGCCACATCGCTACAGGTTAAGTGGAGCCCCAACCAGAGGCATGCTGAACACCAGTATTGCCGCCAAGTGGAACATAAGCACCCGAGCTTCCAGTAGCTCCCGAGCACCCTATAGCGCCAGAGCTTGTCTTCATATAGAGCTTCCAGCACCAGCTCTCATGCGTCTGGCGCCAGCCTACTGGTGGCTGACACCAGTCTCCCTTTAGCTCGGCACCTGTCTCTTCTAAGAACATACTGTTGTTCTTTATTGAGCACAATTTCCAATTGAATGACTCTTCAAGTGGCCAACTCTAGTCTCTGATCATCAGGTGTCCTCCTTCAGTATCAGACTCCCTCCTTTGAGTACCATACAACTGCTCTCAGGCAGTTTTGTCTCTTTTCAGCCTGTTCCACCGTCACCTAGAGTTCCAGACGGGCCGAATTGCTCCCTTTTGTGACATCAGTTAGTATCTCAAAGCACTGTCTTTTGGAGACAGGGACTTTTGTGTATGAATTTATGAGCTTGTTGAAAGCTTGTCACCTGTACAGGGAGTTGGGAGTCTGACTTTGGTTTTCTTTAAGGGAGCAAGATAAGCGCTTTTTGTCCTTCCCTCCCTCTGATGCTTAGACAGAATGGTCCTCTTGGTTGAAGTTCTTGTCAAGATTTTGAAGTAAGGGTCTTTCTCGGCTGACATCAGGAGCAGGGGCTAAAAAGATAGGAGTCTCTCAAGTGTTGCCAAGGGGCATCACTTTGCAGCTACTTTCAGACGGCATATATCCTCGGTCTGTTTTTCCCTTTGGTATTATGATATCTTCCCTTGTGACTGTACTTTTATGGAAACTTTTCTTGGGCTTCAGTCAGAAGGAAGCACCATAACCCTCTCTCTAGCAGTGCTCATTCCTAAGTGCCTGATCATCTTCAGAGCTCCTGACTCCAGCTTTATGGCACCTGGCGCCGAATCCTGAGTGCCCAACACCTGTTCCAGAGAGCTTGACTCTCTCTAGCCATACTAGGCTCCCAAGGCTGAATGCCTTGCTCCTTTTCACATATTTTATTTTTATTTATCTATTTTTTTATAGCATTGTGTTGGACTGCAGCAGAAGTTGTCACTCTTGGTTTTGTTCAAGACCGTTGTTACCCATGGCCAGACTTTTGTGTAACTTAGGAACTTTCCAAGTTCCTATAAGCATGTCAGATGTTAGTTTTTAACTAAGTACAGTTTCGTATATGTTGTCATTCTGTACAAGATGTCATCAAGTCCATGCAAGGCATTATCGCGCTAAGAAGTCAATCCCGCCCTGATGGCCATGTGTCTGTGACTCTCAAGTGTCGACAGGGTCCCCCCTCGATGTGGGACCACCTTGAGGTGGTGAGGGGGCTCTTGAACCACAGGAATTTGTTCCCGGGGTTGAGTCCAAGAGTTCCATTACCATTATATATTTATTTGGATTAATTTTTGTGGAAGTTTCCACTTTAGCTAAAATTTATTGGACCTGATAAATAGGAAAAGATATCATAGCTGGGAATAGGTTTATATCCGAAGCTAAATAGTGAGAAATGTGGCGGGACCATCAACTGCCCGATAATGTTTGGATCTGAGAGTTATCAGATTGATAGCTCAAAGGTGGAACTATTCTTTAGGGCTGGACCACAGATTCCAAGGGGTCTGGTTCTGGGGATAGGACTCTTGACATTCTATGCGGTTTGCCCATAACATGATTAGGATGGGGATGATTGTATTCTAGTAATATTATCAGTCCTAGCAAGTGGGTTTGGCTTACTCTTGGGCCACTCTAATCATGTGACATCCCCTGTAGGGAGTGGACATTTGGGAGTCAGTTCCCATTTGTGCCATTGGTGAGAGAATAAACTCCATGAAAGGCTGATGATATCTTTTGTAAGGTTTTCAGGTTTATGTGTTGTTTTTTATATACTGTACCTCAATTTTTATGCTTAGTAGTTTTGAAGATTTAATTACCCCCTGGGCCCTTTAATGGTAGTGACTCGGCACAGTTGACAACTGCTGGAACCTCCTCTGACAACCTCTCTCTGGAAAAATCAGAAAAAAGTACTAATGTAATTACACTGGAGCCCTATGCTCCAATAAAAAGCAAACCAAAAAAAAGCAAATATCTTGACCCAACCTTGACTGACTTCGACTCCCTCTTTGGGAGTGGGAGTTGGTCAAGATTCCTGACCTTAGAAACAGAGAAGAAAATATCGACACTGAAATTAGAAGACTTCCGGTTGAATCGACATTCAACTACTGAAATGTCATTCAGACAAATAAAAGAGTATATGTGGTTGATAGAAACCACAACAAAAAATCAATTAGAAAATTACTTAACTATAAAAAATATTGATAATATATGTGTACATATAAAAAACATGACAATATGAACAGTGTACAAGGTACCATAGTACTCCCTGACAATGACGGACCAATAGAAAAGAATATATTGCTGGATTTCCTTAAAGAAAGGTACAACAATGTACAAGATTGCAAAATATACAACATAGCCAGTAGACAGAGTAATGGAAAAACACTGGAAATAGCAAAGATAAAATTTGAAGGCCATGCATTACCTTTAAAAATGAAAATCTTGGACCAAAGCAGAGAACTGAGACTGTATGTTCCAAAACCACTACAGCACCAAAACTGTGGTACATATGGACATACAAGGAAAAATTGCCCTAATACATCTATATGTGCGTACTGTGGATCTGACATACATACCACACAATGGAGGTGTGGGGAACCAAAATGTGTGAACTATGGACAAAATCACCATGCAAGATTTAAGGAGTGTATGTATTATACATACATTACAAAATTAAAATTACTTCAGGAAAGGACAGGAATGCCTATAAAAGAGGCCAAATTAGAATTAAAAGTTAGGAAATGAACGTTTTCTACTGTAATAAGATCAAACAATGAAACAAAAATGGAAATAGATAAGAGTAAAAAACCTTAATAAATCAATCTCAAAGAAAAATAACTGCTTCGCAAGAAGAAACTAATATAGTAAAGAACCAAGAAATGTATACAAATATTTGCTGAAATTCATTTGAGATATTAAGAGAAATGGAAACACTAGAAGATAATACAAGCACCACAGAAATATTAGAAGATAGTTATGATGAATTAGAAGCTAAAGAAAAAAAAGAGGCCTTTAGAGAGAACTCCACCCAAGAACAACAAAAAACCAACTAGTATTAGAGATACATCCATTAAAATAGAGGTGGGAGACCCGAAGAAAGAACATAAACCAAAAATTATAAGAATATACCTTTGTCTCCTAAAGTAATAATAAAACCAATGGAAACAGATACCCAGAACATCAGAGAAATAGAAGAGGAACAAACCATTGACAAGAATGATTATGTGATGGGGGAAGAGATTATTCCATCACCAATAATAGGTGCAGCAAGATTAAACTAAAAATGACACGTGGATGTAATGAATGTTTCATTGAACTGTGCAACAAAAACAAAAGCATAACAAAGGACAGTTTAACAAACTCTATACAAAATTTTATAAGATACAGAAATAAAGAAACTACTAGTTTAGACACTCACAAAAAGGGCTGTATGTGCATTGGACACCTAATATCTTATAAAGAAAAACAAATAAATATCGTAAATAAAATTTTAGAAAAAATGCAAGTTGTTGATCAACAAAAAGAAAATAACACTTGAACTCACTAACATAACATTTTCAATAATTTTATTATACAATGGAACGTAAGTGGTCTACAGACCAGATTACATTTGGGAGAAATACAACGATTACTAAGGGAATATGAACCAGTGATACTATGTTTACAGCATGTCAACAAAACAATATCAACGATAGGTAAATATACATTAGTATCTACATCTAGAGAAGAAGAAAGAATTTTAGGTACTGCTGTATATGTACATAACAAAGTATGATATGACAGAGTACCTGTAAACTTTACTGACTTGCAAATATCAAGTATTAAAATATGAATAAAAAACTATAATTACATAATTTATAATATATTACAACCAACCTAATAAAAATTATGACATTGATAAACTTAAAGATTTACTTAACAATACCAAGGAACCTACATTAATAGTAGGTGATTTTAATGCTCACAACCCAATATGGGACTGTAATTGTACAAACTCAAATAGAACAGGGAGTAAAATAGAAGAATTCATGGATTCAAACAGCGTGTGCTGTATAAATAATGACGAAATTGGCACATATTTTTCAAAAGCGCATGGAACATTTTCCTCAGTAAACTTAACTCTTATGTACAACAAGTATAGTTGACAGATTAGATTGGAATACAGTTGATGACTTGCACACCAGTGATCATTTCCCAATGTTAATTTCCTTATTACAAAATAATGCTGCAAAACATGTCCCTCACTATAAAATTTATAAAGTAGACTGGGAGCAATATGACTATATTGCTACTAGAAATTGATACATTAAAACCTCTGTACAACAAAATATCTGCAAGATTTAAAAAAGAAGTAATTCAAGGAAGAATCATTTCATGGAGGAAATACACATCAGATCTCTGTAATAATACTCTCATACAAAAAATATGGGAAAATTTCAGGAAAATAAATGGTACCCATGTTAAACCACCTAGACATGCCATAATAGAAGATGGGAAAAGAACACTTGATCCAAAAGAAATAAGTAATATATAGTAGGAGAAAATTTAGCAAATGTAATTAGTGATAAAAATTTAGATGAACACTTCCGCACAAAGAAAAATAAAATAGAATTGATAACAATAAATTTTGAAACAATAGAAGATATATATTATAATAGAAAATTTAATATGTCAGAGTTGGAATATGCTCTCTCAAACAGCAATATAAATATGCTCCTGGAGGTGACAATATTTGTTTTGAGATGATCTGCCACTTAGCACCTTTGGCAAAGTCATACTTATTAGAGTTTTGTAAATAGTTACAGACCAATTTCTTTAACAAGTTGTTTATGCAAATTGCTGGAGAAAATGGTAAATGCTTGACTATCATGGCACATTCGAGAAAATAAAATTTTGACTCCCACTCAGTTCGGGTCAGTGTAACAGATCTACGTTAGATTCTCTCTCTAACATAGAAGACTACATACGTAGAGGTTTTGAGTGAAAACAAATTACTGTAGCTGTCTTTTTTGACATTGAAAAAGCATACAATACTACATGAAAGTATGCTATATTAACCCTTAAACGCCTAATGGACGTACCATACGTCGACGAAAATTGTCTGTTGGATGTCAAGTGGACGTATCATACGTCGACTAAAAATGCTTTTTTTAAATATTCGCGGAAAAATAATTATAGGCCTAGTTTGCGGAAGGTTTCAAATCACGCACCTTGAGGGATGCTGGGAGTTCACGGATCAAGCTGTTGTTTTGTTTATAAGCGTCACCCAGACGCGCATGCGCGAATTCCCTCCTTCTCATACCAGACAGCATCAGCGTCGGATCGTGCGAGAGTGATTTTTTGATGCATCCGTGTTTCGCAGAACTTTGGCGAGTGTTTGCGTATTTGTGCTGCAAGAGGACGTTTGCAGAGATGTCTCAAAGCCGTGCGCATAGTGCCTGTCGGTAGTGAGCGTGTGAGATGAGTTTTAGACTGGGATGCTGGAGAAGGACCCAGCAGCCAAAGTGACCCAGCTTCTCAGTGCCGTGTTGTTCGCCCACGTGTGACCGAAGGCGACCAAGGACCACATCCCGTGCCTTTACGACCCCTAGAAGCATCGGGTGTCCTGAGGGCATCTGTAAATTTTGAAAAACTTTTTTCCTTCGCTGAAAATCCTGGCATTTCTTGAGTCACCTTGTCGTAATTTTTCGCCGTTTATATTATTCGTTACATAAAGTGTTATACATCAAAATGTGCGCAATTTCATGTAGAATACACCAAAAATAAATAATTCTTTTAACTTTTAACAGTTTTGAAATATATTCATTTAAATCACGATAACTGACAATATTTTAACATTCGGTCAATTTTGACTCGATCGAAATGCTCGAAAAACACAATCGTAAGCCAAAATTCTTACATTCTAGTAACAATCAATCATTTACCTTTATTCTGCAACAAACGGAAAGTCTCCAGCACACTATTTCGATTTATGGTGAATTTTTGAAAAAAACTTTTTCCTTCGCTCCGCAAAAAATCCTAGCATTGTGGCGGAATTCAAACCCACAAACAAAACAACACACAACACTCACCCTGATCTTCGGTTGCTGGAGATGGATAAAGGTCCACGGTCGCCAATCACAACACACAAAAACCACAAAACAAAACTTAAAACCGACCCTCCACCAACAACGAACGAAAAAAAAGAAGAGACACATGAACCATATACACAACAAGAACAGCACACTAACAAGAAAACCAACAACTCTCAAAAGCACACAAAAAACTGTCCAAGACCAAACGACTGACCGGCACTAGCTCTGACTCAAGACTCTCTCAAAAACCGAAAAATCCTTCACATATTCCACAGACAGACAGCGTCGTAAACAAACTAACGACCTCATCCCTCTTCCAACAACCGAAGCACTCACCAACGACAATTACACTCTCTCTCTCTCTCTCTCTCTCTCTCTCTCTCTCTCTCTCTCTCTCTCTCTCTCTCTCTCTCTCTCTCTCTCTCTCTCTCTCTCTCTCTCTCTCTCACACAGAACGTTGGGAAATGCTAAATACAAACAAATTTATTCATCCCTCTATAATTCTCCCCCCTTTTTAGCATTTCCCAACCAACACCTTTCACACTGCATTCAAATCGCCTTACGCAACACCCACGGATGCTCACTAGCAGGTCCTCTAGATCGCGTTTGCGGGGACGCAATCATTCTCTCAGAATCATTCTCTCTTCTAGCAACATTCAAATTCACATCTTCTCCTCCATTCTCTCTCAGATTCACGCTATCTTCTTCACTATTACCACTCTCAATTTCATCCACAATCTCATCTATACCTCCTAACTTGTTCCCAAATACCTCCCCCAATTCTTCAACTAACCCATCCCATTCGCTCATTGACCTTTCCAATTCTTGCAACGATTCATTCATGCTTTCAATCACTCGTATATTACTGCTACGCTCTCTTACTCTTACACTTTCGCTCACCTCCAACCGTTCACTAACCCCTACACGTTCAGTCAACTCAGCTATATCAAACCTGCATATACTATACGTTCTATTCATACCATCCCATTCATCCGTATTACATGCTTTATCACTCATTTCCACTTTGGCACTCACACCCCTATCACACAACTTACGACCATTCCGTTCACTTACGCTCTTCCCTTTCTTACATTTCCTACCATACTCTATCAAAACAAATTGCTGATCCTCATGCAACAACCCCTCACGTACATGCATCACACGCACCGCTTGCATCCTGGAGGATCCACCCATTTGAACCCCCTTCACACTCAGTTTCCCGAATTCGCTGTCACAGTCACCCTCTTTCGTCTACATACACTTGATACATGCCCTTCCATTCCACATTCGACACATTTCGCTCTTGGTTCTGAACACATTCTCGCATAATGCCCATTTTTACCACAGTTGCCACATATTACATTCACTTGGGTACCCCTACAACCATTAGCAATATGACCCACCTGTCCACACCTGTAGCATTTAACCCCCCTATCTTTCGTACACTCACTTAACAAATGTCCCGATTGCCCACACCCGAAACACGCTCCTAAAGCCCACCTACACTCATTCTTTGTATGTCCTTCCTTTCCACATCTAAAACACTTCGCTCGACTTCCACTCACCGACCTTCCCCTTTGTACACTACTATCCCTAACCCGTCCAACCCGTTGTTCCCTTACAAACCCACCATTCATCCTCCCTGGCACCTCCACATTACTTGCTCTTACACTCCTGTCTTATTACACTATCAGCCATTCTCATTGGGCCCCACAACATTGCATCCCTAAAGCTTCCAAACTCTGGCACTCTCTCATCTACCCCAGCCCGTACACTCACACTTCTGCTCTCTTTTATAACCCTGTCAAGCTCATAATCTTCTACAATTTCCAAAATTTCTCCCCAAGTCAACCTTTCATTCGTCCATCTTTTCTTCTCCTTCCGCTTCAAGTTCACAAATTCTCTAACTCCATCTGGCACTGTCCCTAACAACTTCCGTACTAACTCCTTACATTCATCTATCCCATCATCCCCAAACTTCTTCCTTGCCAACGTCTCCAGCCTACAAGCATACAGTGACAAGGTTTCCCCAGCTTTCATTCTTGCCTCATCAAATTCATTCTTCCTCTTATACTTAACACTTGCTTTCATACGCCTCACTTGCTCAACTAGTCTAGCTTTCATACTCAACATCTCCCACACTCATAATAACCCTGTACATATCAAGCAAAAACCCAGTCAAATATTCTCCTAATTCTCGTGCCCACACTCTTACTCTCCCCATACTTATCCTGACAAAACCTTTCATACTCCCTAAAGAAATCATGCACATCCCTACTTCCATACTCATTATACCTTTCTCAGCGGGGTACCTCCCTCACATACATAGCCTTTCTCACTTCTTTCTCACTTTCACTCTCACTTTTGCTACTTTCACTCCGTCCTTTCATACCCTCTTCCGAATACAAAGAGTCCACTTCCGCACTTACATTCATCTTACTCATTACACTCTTCTTTCCCCTCTTTTTATCCACTTTTATCCATTCACCTCCATCCACCTCACTATCACTACTGCCTTCACCCTCTCCCTTCTTTCCTGCCTTTCCCACTTCCTTACCCTTCTTACCAGTTTCCTTTCCCTTTCCCTTCTTCCCTTTTTCTTCCCCTGACTTATCCTTACTTCCCTTCTGTTCCTTCCCTTGCTTTTCATTCCCCTTTTCCTTACCCTGCCTCTCATTCTCTCGTTTCTTACTTCCTATTCCCATATCACTTTCATCACTCACGCTTCCATTCACTTCTTCCTCCTTTTCTTTCTCTCTTGCCCCTTCACACGTTCCAGAGAACCTGCCTCCAACAGCCCCTTCTCCAAAAACACCCTTGAACATACCTTTCACCATTTCTTCCACACTTTTCATCATTCCCTCCAACTTTTTATCCACCCTCTCTTCTGACTCTTTCATCTCCCCTTTCATTTCCTCTTTCGCTCCTTTTACCAATGATCCCATCTCTTCCAACTGCAGCCTCAAGTTCTCATTCTCACTCCTCAACCATGCATTTTCCTCTCTTGCCAGCCGCAACTCCTCTCTCAACCTCACCAGTTCCTCTTCCATCCTTTCCTCCAGTCACACCACCCACCACCAATCTTAATTGCAGCTGCAACACCAGCCGCCCCACGTTGGGCGCCAAATATTATGTGGCGGAATTCAAACCCATAAACAAAACAACACACAACACGCACCCTGATCTTCGGTTGCTGGAGATGGATAAAGGTCCATGGTCGCCAATCACAGCACACAAAAACCACAAAACAAAACTTAAAACCGACCCTCCACCAACAACGAACGAAAAAAAAGAAGAGACACATGAACCATATACACAACAAGAACAGCACACTAACAAGAAAACCAACAACTCTCAAAAGCAAACAAAAAACTGTCCAAGACCAAACGACTGACCGGCACTAGCTCTGACTCAAGACTCTCTCAAAAACCGAAAAATCCTTCACATATTCCACAGACAGACAGTCGTAAACAAACTAACGACCTCATCCCTCTTCCAACAACCAAGCACTCACCAACGACAATTACTCTCTCTCTCTCTCTCTCTCTCTCTCTCTCTCTCTCTCTCTCTCTCTCTCTCTCTCTCTCTCTCTCTCTCTCTCTCTCTCTCTCTCTCACACACACAGAACGTTGGGAAGTGCTAAATACAAACAAATTTATTCATCCCTCTATAGCATTTCTTGAGTCACATTGTCGTAATTTTTTCGCCGTTTTATATTATTCGTTACATAAAGTGTTATACATCAAAATGTGCGCAATTTCATGTAGAATACAACTAAAAATAAATCATGCTTTTAGCTTTTACCATTTTTGAAATATTTTTATATAAATAACGATAAATAGAAAAAAATCAACCTTCGGTCAACTTTAACTCGATCGAAATGCTAAAAAAACGCAATCGTAAGCCAAAATTCTTACATTCTAGTAACAATCAATCCTTTACCTTCATTTTGCAACAAACAGAAAGTCTCTGGCACAATATTTCGATTTATGGTGAATTTTTGAAAAAAACTTTTTCCTTCCATCCACGCGCATGAACTCCGCTAAAAATCCTAGCATTTCTTGAGTCACCTTGTCGTAATTTTTTCGCCGTTTTATATTATTCGTCACATAAAGTGTTATACATCAAAATGTGCACAATTTCATGTAGAATACAACAAAAAATAAATCATGCTTTTAGCTTTTACCATTTTTGAAATATTTTCATATAAATAACGATAAATAGAAACAAATCAACCTTCGGTCAACTTTAACTCAATCGAAATGGTAAAAAAATGCAATTGTAAGCTAAAAAACTTACAATCTAGTAACATTCAATCAATTTCCTTCATTTTTAAACAATTGGAAAGTCTCTAGCACAATATTTCGATTTATGGTGAATTTTGGAAAAAAACTTTTTTATGTCCGTGCGTTACGAATTCATGCATCATTTTGTGATAATATTTTCTCTGTGTTGCTTTAATCGTTTTACAATCTGTTATGTACCAAAATCATCGCAATTTAGTGTACAATACAACTAAGAAAAATTAACTCAACAGCTTTAAACGTTTTGCTTACAGCGCGATTTGTATACAATTATATACGAGTTTTTTTTTTTTTGCTGTCATATATTCCAATATTTATATATGATAATGATATTTTTTTTTTATTTCTGATGGTTGCATACTAAACTTCAGGCAATGAGAAAAAAGGAGCCAAAAATGAACTCTTAATCTTAAAAACTAAGCGTGCTGTGATTTGAAAAAAACTTTTTTTCCGCTTCGGCGCTAGCTCCCGAACGCCGCCGGCATACGGGAGACGTTTTTGTAAATAGGGCTTCGGCGTTTAAGGGTTAAAAACTTTACAAAACAACAACATCCATGGACATTTACCTAGATATATACAAAACTTTTTGACAAATCACAGTTTTCAGGTGAGAATTGGTGATGTTCTGTCTAGAACATTTCCACTTGAAAATGGTGTTCCACAGGGAAGCATCCTTAGTGGCACACTGTTTACTTTAGGAATTAGTGATATCAGTAATAATCTACTTATTTGCATTAAAAGTAACCTGTATATGGATGATTTTGCCATATATTATTCAGCATCTCAAATAAAACATGCAGAACGAATCATTAATAAAAGCATACAGTAGTAAAAATAGATGAATGGGCCTCATCTGTAGGCTTTAAATTTTCCATAGATAAAACTCAAGCAATCATGTTTTATAAAAATAAAAAGTGGAAGAAAGGTGAAGAAATAGATTTAAAAATCAGAAACCATAGTATACGAATTGGCCAAACAGCAAAATTTTTAGGATTAGTATTTGATACTCACTTGAACTGGAAAGCCCACGTAACATATGTAAAATCTGAATGTAAAAGAGCATTAAATCTAATTAGAAAACTATCAAACACCACTTGGGGAGCCCATAGACATACCCTTACTGTACTGTATAAAACAACAGTTCTTGCCATCATTGATTATGGAAGTGAGGTACTGTATATGGCTCAGCATCTGACGCAGCGCTGAAAATGTTAGACCCTGTTCACAGTGAAGGCCTTAGAATATGCTCAGGAGCCTTTAGATCATCACCAAAATCATCTTTACAATTTGAATGTGGTGAACTGCCTCTGTCTCTCCATAGAGAGCTAGTAACAATGAAAAGTGCTCCAAGAATTCAGACAAGTGATTTTCCAACAAAAAAATTATTTGAATTAAGAGATGTATTTATAAATAACCTTCCACCACCTTTCCCAATTAGAGCTAGGAGATTGTCTGAGTCGCTGAATTTAGAGTGAAACTTGTTGAATATTTCGAGAAGTTGGGTGCTATCATTAAAGATACCAGTTACATCTTCAAAACTTCCCGAATTCTCTTTTGGTCAGTATTTGTCTTAAGTGTAACATCATAGAAGGGATTCTCTCTCTCTCTCTCTGTATTTTGATGGACACGTACACCAGCATCTGGATACCAATTTTATATTTACAGCTTGTTTGAAATCCAGTGCCTGCATTGATGCAGTACATAGTAATGCTTTTCATTTTAGGAGTGCACCCTGTCTAACATTATTGTTTTTTACAGAAGTATACAGCACTCGTGACTTTTATAAACAAAAAAAGCAGTGATGAAGGAGGATACTTTTATTATACTGTATTCAATAAAGAACAGCATTTGGAAGCTCTAAAAGATTCTAATTCAACCAACTCACTAATTTTAAAAAGCAGAGGCATGAAAGTTCAGTTTTGCTGTTTCCAGTTCGTATAAGTGTTCCTGCAAATGAAGATAAAGACAGTTTAGCAAAAGTGCTGCTCTTGAATTACTTCCAAGGAGATGTCCACTTAGGTGAAATGACTTCTTTCCAAGTATCAGAAATCTTTCTGATACTTCAGGAGATGGCTCTCGTTAGGTCCATATTAGGCACATTTATTGAACTCAACAGTTCTTATGGACTGGTGGACACCAGCCATACTGCAAATGATTGCCTGGTCCCAACGACTGTTAGGAACTTGTTAATTGAATTCCCCAGGCTATGGGATCTGAGATCAATTCCTTTCTTGAGGTGGGTAGAGGGGATAGCAGTTACATCCTTGCCAGAAATCTTAGAGGGGATGTTGCAGATTATACCAGTGGCATCCAATTTTATAGCTTAAGGTGGTACTCTTAAGTTTTGTTAGATGTAATTTATCTATGTATTTTTTTCTAATTGTTTTAAAGTTCTTAATTTATGATCTGTCTTTCTGAAAATGGCATCATTAACCTTTGCAGTTATTATGTCATTAATTGATTCGGAACACTTGCAGTAATCAGTAATCCAAGGCCAATATTCCATAAAAATGTGAAAGTTACATTCACATAATGAACTCCGTAGGGGTACAGCAATCAGTGCACCTCACGCGTGCACTTAGGCATTACTTAAGGTTCTTTGCAGCGTCATTTTGGCCCCAAGTTGTAACCCTTTTCATTCCTTTTACTGTACTTCCCTTATTCGTTTCTTTCCATCTTACTTTCCACTCTCCTAACAAATGTTTCATAGTGTAACTGCAAGCTTTTCATGTTGCAACTCCTTTAAATCCTTTTGCTCAATTTCCCTTTCAGTGCTGAATGACCTCATAGGATCAGTGCTTGGCCTCTGGCCCAGAGTTTATATTCCATTCCATTCATATATGATTTTGTGAAAAATTCACTTATTATTAAGGATAATAATCGTGTATTTGATTGATGGGTATAAAGTTACTGTGCTCTATTCACAGAAGATATGTTTAAAATTATGAGAAACAAAAGCCATACTAAAGTAATATGTGCATAACTCATACAACACTACACATGGCAAATAGTATGTAGCAGAGGTTTTTTAAATCCTATTTTATCACCATTGCATTTCTTTCAAGTCTTAATGTATTCTGTATACTTCAGGATGATTCTTTAGATGATGATTCAGAGGCTGATCCTAAGATGTCATCCTATGTGCAGACACTTCCACGAAAAACAGTAACTCTCAGCACGCCGGAAGATGAAGACAGTGATGATGAAGCTGAGGGACCTTTGAAAGTTCATAGAAGAAGAAAAAACTTGCAACTTAGGAGGAGCAACAGAGTAGAGCAGTAATGAAGTGGAAGTTTAGGCATTGTTATGAAAGACAGATTGGAGACATTTAGTTGTGAAAAAAATTTACTTTTGATGATATGCAATTTTGAGTACAATCATGTAAATATTAGTGACTGTACTGATATTCTGTTATTTTTATCAGCTTTGAATTGAAGGGCTTTTGTCCTCATTACTCTTTCTGCAGAAGTTTTATTATACAGTAGGCTCTCTATTATCCATAGTAATTTATCCTTAACTTTTGTGGATAACTAGAAAAATACAGACAGAAAAAATCTCTCCAATGTGTATAGTATAAATTAGTTCAACATATAGTAATCCACCATTTTCTACAGTATACACGTACAGTACAATACAGTACATGTATTAGCAAATTTTGGTACATTAATTACCAGTTTATTGGCAAACGAGAAATAGGGAATAAAAACATTCTTTTAATTAAAAAAGCATAAATGTAAGGCAAATAGGGATTAATTCATTTTTCCACTTGCTCTCATTTCATGCTTATGTAAATTTTGATATTATTATTAGTTAGTTTAATGTAACAACTGAGTCCCATATATAGACCCCCCACAGGGCTTGTCTAAATTATTTATGAAATCATAATTGAAATGGAACAAAGTAAAGTTGAAAATGTTTGGCAATAAAGTGAAAAGAAACCAGATGGAACAGATTAAAAGTGTAAGTCAGGAAGCAGTGCATCTGGAACCATTGGGTGCTGTGAAGATCCTGTATTACCTCCTAGGAACCCTTTTAGAACAAATCTCTGCAAATGCCATGATATACCTTCCCAAATTGTGCACAGACTTAGCTTGGCACATTTCAGGTACATATGAATGATAGGAAATAGAGGGCATAAAAAGTTCTTTTAAATACTGCATGTAGAGAGAGACAGAATGGTAACACTTTGTCTTTTTTTCTCTCCTGTCGCCATATTTTGGTATGAACATACCATAGAGCTTTATTCGGCCACTTCGTCAAAGAGGGTCAAATTTAGAGTATTCTTAGGCCTTTCGTACTAACAGTCTTTATTTTGTTTATCTCAAGTGTGTTTCCATATCACAAAGTGAAAAAGTGGTGATGGAGTAAAGAAAAGAAGAAAGGGAGAGTTTGGCAATGAGCACTTGTACCTACATGTGCTTATAATTAACTAAAATCTATACCGTATTCAGCCAAAAGAAATTACATACTGCGAGAGAAACAAAATAACTAGCTGCCAAATTATTCTTCCGAGGCTGGCTTCAGAGTCATTGTAAGCTTCATAAGGTTAACTGCCGAAATCTGGCTCAGCCACCAGCTTTGGCAGCCAATCACAAAGCTATAATATGTGGTCATGGATTTATGTGACTATTTTCATGTTTGCAGTGCCCGGTCAAAAGATGTAAGTTTTTTTAGAGTGAATCGGTCGTACTCCAAGTTCATGTGTGGCCTTTTCCTGTATATTAACAGCTTGTCCTTATGTCCTTGTAGGACGACATCAGGCGCTCAAGGGGGAGCAAAGCCAGAACTTTTCCATCATATTGTGTGGCATTTTGTAGCAGTAGGCATGGTGGGACCTACTCTGTTAATCACTTGACTGTTATGTGAATACCGTGCTGGGTCTACTTAGTTAGCAGAAGGCGAATTGGGCTCTTAAGAATTAAGTAAGACAGAACTCAAGTGGTATATTTAGTCTAGTAGTGGCTTTTCTTTAGTGGTAGGGCTTGGCCGTATTGATTTCATCTACTGCTAGGGTGAAAACCCTGCTAGTCTATTGGTTGATCTGAGAGTTCTTCAGTGTAAAGGAAAGGGACACACAGGAACTCTGAATGAGATTGATTTGTCCTATGAAATTTACCTCTTCTGACTCGGCTTTTATTGGGGGGGCGGGGAGTGATAGGTAAGTTCTTGACTGTAGAGGTTACCTTTCTGATTGGCTGCCAAAGTGTGTGGATGAGCTAGATTTCAGTAGCAAGGTTTTTACAAAAGTGGTTATTTTATGTTTTTTTATATTTATTCAAAATACTGAAAAAATAATGAGGTCAGAGTTCCATGAACTGAAAGCTTAGAATTTTATTGTTTGCTTACTGACATTCCTTTTAAAACAATTGCAATTTTAGATTTAGAAATAAAAATTTTATTTCTAAAAATAAAATTTTATATAATTTAACAACTTTCTCCTTTGTAAACATAAACTCACACACCTTTTTTTTTTAAAGGAATGAATGAATGATTTTGAGTTATATGGCATCGTGACAACTGGGTCACTGATGCTGATATCAATTAAATGAACAACATAGCTACTATAAAAACAAAAAATGGATAAAAAAATGAATGAAATATTATATTTTTGGGAGAAGACCAGCGTCAATAATAAATCTAAAAATGCCACTGGCATTATACACTACATCCTCTCCAAGGATCTTGGCTAGGATGAACCTGCCATCCCGACCAAGAGCCTCAGAGCTTCTAATATCCCCAAGACTGGGGCACTCAACCAACAAGTGCCTCACAGTCAAGGGAACCAGACAATCCTCACAAAAAGGTTGATTCTCCCCGCCCATCAAAAAGCTGTTAGGCGAGTATGCCCAATCCTAAAGCGGCAAAGAGCAGTCTCCCAGCTTCTAGGCATACTGCTATACTTCCAAGGAAAGGTAACACCCGTAATTTCTTTAATTTTACATTCCCCTATACTATTCCAATACTCTTGACAAAAATTAATTATAAATTTTCTAATGCTTGGGAAGAAATCATTATATAAAAGTAGACACTTCCTTGGAAGTAAATCTAGAGCTGCTGCTTTGGCCAGTCTGTCAGCGTCTTCATTTCCATGCACACCAGCATGTGCTGAAACCCAACAAAAACTAATTTGTGTTCCTTTGTATAATAATAGGTGCACCCATTGCTGAATTTTTAAAACCAAGAAGTGCCTGTAATGCACTCTTAGAATCACTAAAAATTGTAGAATTTGTTTCGTCATTAATTGCTATTTTTTCAGTAGCATTTAAAATCCCAAGCAACTCTGCCATAAAAATAGATGTTAAAATAGGAAGTGCACCTTTGGTGCAAAGCATATTACTAAAAACTCCAAATCAAACCCCAGCACTGGATTTGGAGCCATCTATGAATACACAAGTTGAGTCTTTATGAACCTCACTGTGTTCCATAAATATGGAACAGATCTCTCTATATGTCATATTTTTCTTAAAACCAAAAATATTTACAAAATAAAAATTTCTATTAATTTCCATGGCGGGGTTACTGACGTTTTATAAGGAAGCACCACATTTCTACTATCAGTAGTGCCAAGTAACTGCTCAAGTCTGTACCTGTAAGGTTGTGGACATTTAGGATGCATCTCATAGTGCCTAAAATGTCCTTTTTTGTTATAATTTGAAAGGCTAGAGAACTGGGAAGTCTCTGCATCCTATACCAGTAGTGAAGGATGATTGACTGGCGATGGAGTTGTAAAGGCAACTCCCCACCATCAACCAACATGCTTGATATTGGTGAGGTCTTGAAAGCACCATAATGACCAGTCTGATGCTTGCATGATTTATAGAGTCAAGCATTTTCAACCTGCTGGGGGTTGCAGAAGAGTATACTTCACACTCATAAAACGACTTCGATAAAACCAGGGCTTTATGCAACCTTAAAAGTATTTGACGGTCTGCACCCCAGGATGTGTGAGCTAAAACATTAAAAATGGTTTAAATCTTCTGACACTTTGTCTTTAACGTCTTTTGACGAGACACCATGTCAACCCACGATCAAAAATTAAACCAAGGAATCTGTTTTCCTCTACATAGGGAATTATTTGGCTTTTCATATATATATCTGGGTCTGGATGAAGCCCACGGATACGGCAAAAGTGGACAACAACTGTTTTGCTAGTCGAAAATTTAAACCCATTTAAATCTCCCCATTTAGTGATGTTATTTACTGTAAGTTGGAGCTTTCTTTCATTAACAGACATCCTTGATCCTGCAAATGATATAGAAAGACCATCAACGAAAAGTGTGTGCAATGCATCATAAGGAATATGAGGAGAAATACCATTGATAGCAAATGCAAATAGGGTAACACTAAGAACACTACCTTGCGGGACCCCTTCTTCTTGGAATTTGCTTTCTGATAGAGATTACCAACTCTAACTTGAAAACATCAACATGTCAGAAAGGCCTTAATAAACAATGGCAGTTCTCCTCTAAGTCCTGATTGATGGATGGCTTTAAGGATTCCATATCTCCATGTTGTGTCATAAGCCTTTTCAAGGTCAAAGAATATAGTAACATGATGCTGCTTTGATGCAAATGATTCACATATAGATGACTCGAGATGAATCAAGATATCAATAGTAGAACACATTTTTCGAAATCCACACTGTGCAGGTGATAAAATATTGTGTTGTTCTAAAACCCAAACAGTCCTTGCATTGACCATCTTTTCCATAATCTTACAAAGATGTCAAGGCAATTGGGCGGTAGCTTGCAGATAAGAATTTATCCTTTCCGGTTTTTAAAAAGGCTAAAATTAAAGCTAGTTCCCAAACTGATGGGAAACTGTGATCACGCCAAATTCTATTGATAATGCTAATTATGAAAAGCTTAGTGTTTTTACATACTGAATGCTTAATCATTGCATATGGAACCTCATCAGGGCCTGGGGCTGTATCTGTACATGTTGACAAGGCAGAATCAAACTCTCTCTCATTAAATGGAACATTTTAGGGTTCTTCTTCATTGGATGAAAAATCAAGTGGTTTTTGTTCTTCCCTGGAATAATATTGGAATCCAGGAAATGTTTCCTATTTCTGGGAAACTTTTTCAAAATGGTCTGCTAATTTGTTACTCACTTCCAATGCACCTGTGATCTATTCCCCATTAGCCTTTAATACAGGGGGTAGGTTAGAAGTATATTTACCTGCTATTTTATTGACTCTTATCTATACGGCTGAAGGTAGAGTTCTTTTATTCACTGAAGAAACAAAAGATGACCATGATTGGCAAAGGACTGCTTTTAATGCACACCAGAACTTTGCTTTACACTTTTTATATACTATGATGTTAAGTTCTGTTCGATTTCATTGGCATCTAGTTAGAGCAGTTCTTGTGGCCTTGTGAAGTAACTGGAGTTCAGACAACCACGAGGGAACTGGTCGACGGCAGAATAAGCCAGTGGTTTTAGGGATGGAATGCAATCCAGCAGTGTGAAGAGTACCATTAAGTAAGTCATTGGCATCAACAACACTGCCAAACTCACCTGCATCATCTTTGATTTCACTTAATTCCCTGAACTTAGTCTAATCTGCTTTATCCAAGCACCAGCAAGGAGATCTGTGCTCTGGTGGACTGCTATTGCTTTTAACGATTACTGGTTCATGGTCACTAGTAAGTCATCCAATGTTTTCCAGTGAAAGTCAGTAAGGCATTTAGAATTAGCTATGGATAGGTCAATACATGACAAAGTGCCTGTATTAAGAATCCCTATGTCTTCGTTTTCAACTAGTGATGCTGAGATTTCCTTTTCTATTAGCTAAAAATATCACCCCACAATGGATGTGTACTGTTCATGTCTCCTACAAGAGGAAACGGTTGAGGATTGATTAATCAACCCTACTTCATCATTATAGCAGACATCATCACTGGGAGGTAAGTAGAGAGAGCAAACAGTATATTTGCTAGTTAATTCTACTTGGACTGCTACTGCTTGAAGGGGAGTTGGCAGACTTAAAGAAATCTGAGGAATGTCATGGCGAATATAAAGCAAACTCCCTCCATGACTTCCTACTTGAAGATTATAAGCAG
>NC_089749.1:38592069-38714569 GCF_040412425.1 Macrobrachium rosenbergii | reverse complement strand
ATTTTTTGCATATTGATATTTTCCTGTGTTGTAAGATGATTTTGAAATTATATTTACTCTACAGGTACGTATTTTAGTATTGTGCTACTGTATAGAGCATATCTAAAATACATGGGTAGTTTAGAACGACAGGACACATATGTCTAAACAGAATGCTAGGTTTGTTACATACAAATACATTTATGATAAAGAAAAATTATTTACCACAGTAAGTTCTTGGTTTACGTCTTTTGTGGTCAGTCATCACCATCTTCCACAAATTTATTATAAAATTCTTGTGCCGTCATTCTCTCTCTCAGTATACATATACTTTCATAAGAAAGCACAACAAAATAGCACAACAAAATATCTATAACACGTTATTTCACTTACAGAATTCATTTATACTGTATTGACCTAATCACCATAAAAATATTTCAAATCCAAATTTCATATGTAGTCAACTCAAAACCTCCAGGCTCCAGTAAAGTAGCAATTTTTCTGTGACCACATTGAAAAGTCCCCACTCAACGTGTTCTCTGTAATGAACATCCCGTTTTCTGCGGTGCCTTCACATTTGACCTAGGGTCGGACGTCGGACGAACACAAATTATCATTATTGTGAATTGTATATTTTATTGTCTGTTCAAGTGACCATGCATTATGTATTTTATAACAGACCAGACATTGTTAATCATTATGTTTTCTGTATGTACCTGTCCTGTTTTTGCAGAGAAATAGTTTGACCTCAGGTCACCTGTAAATCTTTGTACCAGCGGTCTCTGCGTTATACGCAGACGTCCGCACGCCACTTTATAAGCGGGTTGCTTCATCAATAAACCAGCAGTACTTGTCTTCCTGCTCATTATTTCGCACCTCTCTCACAGTGGTGACCCCCGGAGTGATCCCGGAAGCCTTTAACAGACCCAAATGGCGACTTAGTCTTGGCCCGATGAACCAACCCATGCCCCTAATGGACTAACTACGGCGCTCTAACAAAGTGTTCGGGCGTTACTCACCCTCGTCGGCAGGTCATTAGCGGACCCACACGGCACGCTTCCAAGCATGTATTGATGTGAGTGTTCCCTCACACTCCAAGTGAGAGCGTGGAATGAGCTTGGATGCAGACATTCCCAGCCACATACAAATTACTTCTTGGAGGCAGACATCTCCCTCGCGCAACCCCCTCCCACGCGTTTCTCCATGCCGGTACCTGCACCCCGCACGATGACCCCCATGATGGACCAACCAAAGGTGGCCCTCAGCATAAGGCTGCCGCCATTCACCCATCAAAACGCAGCGTCCCGGCTCTACAGGGTCAAGGGGCAATTCAGGATAGGCCTAACCGACGAGGTGTTGAAGGCAGACATCACCATCAACGCCCTCCCGGAGGAGATATACAAGAAGATTTCCCCATGGTTAATGATAACGTCAAGCTCCACCACCTTCCAGGAGTTAAAAGCCACTCTCGTCGAGACCTGCTCCCTGCCAGTCTCCGAGAGAGCCGCCCATGTCCTCGACCTTGCCCTCAACCCCCAGCAGGAGGGAAACCTCTTGGAAACGTGGCATGCCCTCCAGGACCTCCTCCTCCTCCCCGAGACTGACAGCAGTGGCAGGTGCAAAGAGATCAGCCTGTCGAGGGAAATCTTACTGCGGCAGCTATTACCAGAGGTCCGTGGGCAGATCACAGAGGCATACACCTTGCTGGTCAAGGACCTGATCAGGATGGCGCAGCAGCTGACGGACTCCACGAAGGCGGCAAAGCGGGTGTCCACGCCCGCACACTCCATCAACTGCCTCCAGCCGGAGGACCCCACCATGGAGGGCATCAATGTCGTTGCCCAGAGGAAGCCACCCCACCAGCAGAAGAGGGAGAGACCGGGGCTTTGCTATTACCACCAGAGGTTCGGGAAAGCTGCCCGGAATTACGAAGCCCCCTGCCTTTTCTTCCCTCCAAAAAACAGGGGAGGCGGGGGCCACCCACACAGGCTGCCGTGGCAGCAGCAACTGAAACACCCAGTGGCCCCGCACCAGTAGGCTTTTACGTCAGCAACACCATCTCCGGCAGGATGATGTTGATCGACACCGGAGACATGCAGTTAGTCCAGAGAGGACCGCAGATGTCCGCCAGACCCGGCTGCCTCCCTGACGGCCGCCAACAGGTCCCCCATCCTCTCCTACAGCACCAAGCTCCTGTCGATCTCCATCCTTGGCCGGAGGTACAGGTGGAAATTCATTGTCACAGACGTTAGGACCCCGCTCCTGGGTGCAGACTTCCTTGCCCACTTCGGACTGGCAGTCGACGTTGGCCGCAAACGCCTGCTGGACACCGAGTCCTGCTAGTCCCTGCCCTTGTCGCCGGGCCCCAGGGAGCCTGCCATCTGTTCCATCACACCCCACCAGTATGGTTCCCTCCTGAAGGAATTCCCAGAAGTCTTCAAACCCGAACTTCGCCAGGTGCCTGGGCCCCCCACCAAACACGGGATATATCATCACATCAAAATAAAGGGCCCCCGACGCACGCAAAGCTCCAAAGGCTTCCCCCACAGCGCCTTCAGGAGGCCAAGAAGGCCTTTGCTGAAATGGAAAGGATGGGCATATGCAAGAAGGCTCCCAGCCTGTGGGCCTCTCCCCTTCACATGGTGCAGAAAGTGGACGGCACCTGGAGGCCCTGCGGCTACTACAGGCGGCTCAACCTCACTACAGAACCCGACCACTACCCTCTACCAAACATGCAGGACCTAACGGCCTCCTTCCACGGGGCCAAAATATTCTCAAAGTTAGATCTCTTAAAATCATATTTTCAGGTACCAGTAGTGCCAGAAGACATCCCCAAAACTGCCATCATCATGCCTTTTGGGTCCTACGTCTTCGCCTTCTCCACCTTCGGCCTGAGGAACGTGGGCGCGACCTTCCAGAGGCTGATGGACAGCATCCTTGGGGAACTGGACTTCTGTGTCTGCTACGTCGATGATATCCTAATTTTTTCCAGATCCCACAGTGAACACCTACGGCACATCCAGAAGGTCCTGCAGCGCCTGCAGGAGAGTGGCCTTGTAGTCAGGTTCGACAAGTGCACCTTCGGTGTTGAGAAGGTGGAATTCCTGGGCCACGAGATATCCATAGGGGGCGTCCGCCCAATGTTGGCGAAGGTCGAGGCTGTTGAGAGGTTCCCCACCCCTACCTCCATCAGGGCTGTACAAGAATTCCTCGAAATGGTCAACTACTACAGGAAATTCATTCCGGGATCGCCACACCATGGCCCCCCTGACGGAGGTCCTCAAGGGTCGTCCAAAGACCTTAGTGTGGGGCCCTGACCAGCAGAAGGCCTTCTCCCTGATGAAGGCTGCCCTCACCAAGGTAACATCTTTGGCCCACCAGGACCCCGGTGCTCCCCTCCAGCTAATAACGGACGCCGGTAACATTGCCTGCGGAGCCGTCCTGGAACAGGTCATCAACGGGACCCCTCAGCCCATCGCCTTCTTCAGCAGGAAACTCAGCCCCACTGAGTCCCACTACAGCACCTTCAACAGGGAACTCTTCGCAGTATACCAGGCGGTATGTCACTTCAGGTTCCTCCTGGAGGGTACGCCCTTCATGATTGGACTGACCACCAGCCGCTGGTCCACGCCTTCATGAAGCTGGGGGATGCATGGTCCTCTAGGCAGCAGTGGCACCTCGCAGCCATCGCAGAGTTCACCTGCACCATCAAATACCTCCCCAGCAGGAAGAACCCAGTAGCCGATGCCCTCTCGAGGATCGAGATCGACATCGACGCACTGCAGCTCGGGATTGACTATGAGGACCTCACCTGCGAACAGGCCGCCAACCCAGAGACCCCAGCCTACCGCACAGCCGTCACGTCGCTGAAGTGGGACGATGTTCCCCTCGGCCCTGGAGGGTCAACACTGCTGAGCGACATGAGCACTGGCCTCCCTCGCCCACTGGTGCCCGCCTCCCGACGTCGACTGGTCTTCGACGTCATCCACGGACTGTCCCACCCCTCCGGAAGGACGACAGCCAGGCTACTGAAAGAGAAGTTTGTCTGGCACAGCATATGGAAGGACGCGACAGCCTGGGCAAGGCAGTGCATGCAGTGTCAGGCCAGCAAAGTAGAGTGGCACACCGAGTCTGGGGTGGGTGAGTTTCCCCAGCCGAGGAGATGTTTGGGGCACATCCACATCGACATGGTGGGTCCTCTTCCCCCATCAGGAGGAGCAAGATACCTTCTAACAGTCGTCGACTGCTCCACCAGGTGGCCTGAAGCTATGCCCGTAGAAGACACCACCTCCAGTGCATACACAGAAGCCCTCCTCTCCAGCTGGATCAGCCGGTTCAGTGTCCCGGACCATATAATGACAGACAGAGGTCCCACTTTCCTATCCGAGCTGTGGACCACCCTGGCATTCCTGCTGGGGACCACTCACCACAGCACCACCACCTACAACCCCACAGCCAACATAATGGTGGAAAGGTTCCACAGGTCCCTGAAGGTGTCCCTCATGGCTCGTTGCTCCTCCGAGAATTGAAAGTACCAGCTGCCCTGGGTGGTCCTCGGATTGAGAACTGCCCCCAGAGCCAACGGCGACCCCTCCTCAGCAGAAAAAGTCTACGGGGAGACCCTGGTAGTCCCGGGGGAACTTGTCGCAGAAGACAGGGATGACATAGCAACACAGAGGCTCCGTGACAGGGTTGGGAAGTTCCCCCCCTGCCAGAGGACATACACCGACAGGACGTCCCCCTTCATGCCTCCCGGTCTGTCCTCTGCCACCCACGTCTTCGTCAGGGATGACGCCATGCGGCCACCCTTAACCAGGCCCTATAGAGGACCTTTCCTTGTGCTTGAAAGGAACAAAAAGGCATTCCGGGTAGCCGTCCACTGAAAGGGAGACTGGGTATCAGTAGACTGCCTCAAGCCCGCATTCCTGGAGGAGGACGTCAGGGGTGGTTCCCAAAGCTTCCCGCAGGAGATAGTAACCCCCTGGCCAGCCCTATGCACAGGAAAACGTCGTGGGCATCCCCGGAAAACCCCAAAACCAGATGGGGGCACCACAACACACTGCTCCAGAGGGCGCCGGGGAAGGCCACCACCCCCTCCAGTTGACATCAAGAAAGCGGGGTCCCCTCTGTCGCCCCAGCAGATACCTGCTTTGATCAAACGTTACCTACGTCTTGTGGGGGGAATATCGTAAAGTCCCCGCTCAACACGTTATCTGTAATGAACATCCCGTTTTCTGTGATGCCTTCACATTCGACCTAGGGTCGGACGAACACAAATTATTATCATTATTGTGAATTGTATATTTCATTGTCTGTTCAAGTGACCATGCATTATGTATATTTAACAGAGTATTTTTATAACAGACCAGACATTGTTAATCATTATGTTTTCTGTATGTACCTGTCCTGTTTTTTGTAGAGATATAGTTTGACCTCAGGTCTCCTGTAAATCTTTGTACCTGCAGTCTCTGCGTTATACGCAGACGTCCGCTCGCCACTTTATAAGCGGGTTGCTTCATCAATAAACCAGCAGTATTTGTCTTCCTGCTCATTATTTCGCACCTCTCTCACAACATATGATCTCTCTCGTATATCACACATATCTTTTAATAAAAATAATGTAAATTACTGTACCATAAACATGAAAAACATGAAAATAAACAAATCCAACAAGTTCAAGACTGGTCACGGAGGTAGTGTTGCCATATTTTTTTGATCACGGAGGTAGTATTGCCATATTTTTTGCTTTGTCTGATTTATTGTACGGTGTTTCATTATAAATTTAGTTGACTATGATTATCACATATTATAACAGTACACAAGAAAATATTTTATCACCATTAAAGTTTCATCTCTAATCACTATCAAAATATTTAAAATCCAAGTTTCATACATAGGCAACTCTCAGCATTATCACCCCGGCCATAGTATAAGTGCCTTTGAATTATTGTCCCCAGCAAGTTAGTACTGTACTGTGCTTCAATGTATAAATGCTACAGTTCTCTCTCTCTCTGTCTCTCTCTCAAACAGTATACATATACATATAACTAGTGGCTCCTGATTGTTGTAGCTAGGCAAGACAAAGTTCTTTGGACCGATATTTCCTCACCCTCCACCCTCTCTCTCTCTCTGGCACCATTACCTTTAAGACTGCTGGCTGGAATGACAGCAATCACTCACTCTCTCTCTCTCTCTCTCTCAGCTAGATTTGAGTGGATGGCTTGCCTCTAGCTCCTCGTCTGATCCTTCCTCTCACACTTTCAATCTTTCTCACTCTTTTCATTCTTTCAGTTCTTTAAAGACTTTTTGCATTCTTTGTAGGAGTAAGGAAATGTAAAATCAAAGTGAAAGAAATACAGTATTACTAATAAATTTTGCATTGCCAATGAATAAAGGTAAGTTCTTTAACTATTTTCCTTATTAATTTCCTTATTTCTGTCGTTGAGTAACTAATTACAGAATATGAGGGAACACCCGTTACAACAAAAATATGCACTTTAGTCAGAGCATTGTGTTGTCAGTGCTGGTTTGGGAAAGTATGGCACATCTAGGAATTTCACCAGAAGATTGGTGGCATGTATTATCAAAGTTGAAGAGTACTATTCTGAGTGCCGAGTTTGAAAACTCGTGTATTGCCTGAAGTAAACATGCTATTCCCCATTATTACGCTCATGTTGTCCTTTTACTCATGGTGAAAGTCATTACAGATAATAGAATCAGTAATGATAGAGAGTTTACTGTATGTGTTAGAACTTTCTTACCATATTTTAGATTAAGTTTTGCCCCAAGTATAACCAATTAAAACATATTTAGGTCAAGTTTTGCCCAAAGTTATTTAATTGAGAAATATAATTATTTAAAGCTTGAACTCCATTCATGTATGTATATTAATATCATTTTATGGAAAGTATCAAAAGTAGCTTGGACATGAAATATACAGTACTTTTAATATTTAACACTGACATGGCATTTGGTTTTCTATATTGGGAAACAATTTTAAGACTTTATGACGATATGTATTAATCTCTCTCTCTCAGTATGCAAAATTTTTTTCTAAATGTACTCTATTAGATATAATTGATTTTATATTCATTGTATAAGAACAAATCCATCAGGCCAGCCTGGTGAGAGTTGAAATCTTTAACTTAGTGGTCTGATTATAGTATCTTTTTAGCTAAAATATTTTTATTGAAATTGTAGCAGTTCTTATACGCACTATTAGATGTATGCCTGATTAAAAAGCAGCCATTAGGCTGTCAAGAAGTGATCTTGGTTATCTATTTTTTATTGTTTTGGCATAATTAAGAACGAAATTTTGCCTTTTTAATTCCTAATTGTGGGCGGGGGGCGGTTCTGTAAGGAAAACTTCCATATGTATAATAAAAAGTCAGAAACTGTAAAGCAATACAATGAAAAATACCCTCCTCACTGATGCTGCCAAATAATTTTGTTCATGTTCATAAGCTTGACAAGATTTTTGATGTGTATTATTGTTATTTCCATTGCAATAGCCCTCTGTAAATATAATTTCTTATGTTTCCAGACATGTTCTCTTCTACCACTGCCCAGTTATTTGCCAAAGTTTAAATAAGAATCACAGACATTAATCCCGTGAGAGACATTTGACATAAGCATCTGCTAGGATGTGTAGGCTGTTGTCTTTTCTCACTATGGGTTCTTATTGATATATTTGTCAAGATATTGTAATATTTTTCATGGTTATTGGCACAAAGATATATATAACATGTTTGGGATATTGTACTGAAATTTAAGGTTAAAACTGATTTCAAGAACTTGATCATTGAGAAATTTTATTAGGAATAAATGTAATGTCCCCTGCTTGGGAGAATAAATTTGGTCTATTGTAATTTTCATATTGAACATATTGGTTATAAATGTTTTTGTGTACCATCTATGCCATAGGAATTTGTATTGTTCATTGTAAGAAGTAATTTTAGGTTTTTTGTAAGTGCTATATCATAATTTTTGGCTTAATTAGATTTTTACAGATCCTGTTTGTGAAACCTAGGCTTGTTGAAGCAGAAAAGTATTCATGCAAGAATTAAGATGAACTAGCATTTTCATTAAGTTCTTATATGAATCAAGTAAACTGTTAGTCGTATGAAGTGCTTGAATTCTTGTACTTTATTTATTCCCATATTGTGTGTATATCATTATATTTATTTCATCACAGAAACTCAGTGATATTCCTTGAAAGAATAAAGTTTCCCTCCACCGATCTGAATATACAGTGCCTCTGGTGGGGAAAACTGTCAGTTCTCTGTCTTTATGAAGTTCAGTCAATAATTGCATTGTCACTCAGTAAAATACTTCACCAGTGAGCTACATTATGAATAATCAAATCATTATTGAGATCCTTTCCTGTAAAATCATCTTGGTATTAGATATCATTTGGGATCTAGATAGCAGTTAGAACACCTTCATATCTTTATTATAGTTTTGTAATTTTGCTAGTGAATTTATAGAAAAAGTATTCACATTTTATTTATTAGTAATTATCTCTCTATATTACTGATCATGCCTCAGTGCAGGTGTTTGGAAGCCCATAGCAAACAATGCTGTAGTTTCATGCCTAATATTTATTTGAGAGAGACTTTCCACCAGTCATCCCCTCGACTTTGAGTAGGGAGCGGACATTTGAGAGTGGGCTCTTCCTGGTGCCATTGGCAGAATAATAGACCCTATAAAAGGCTGATGATATCTTTTTAAGATTCTCAGGTTTGTTTGTTTTTCCCTTTCTCACTTCATTTTTTATATGAGTAGTAATAAAGAATCAAGTACACCAGGACTCTTTGATGATATTCCTTTGGCAAGAACGTTGATGGCAATTCCCCCTCGTCCCCTCGAAGTAGGTTCCTTCACGTGGTGAGGAGGTAAGGGGCCCTGGCTTTTTTTCTTCGTTCTTACGAAGAATAAAAGCCCGGGCCCTGACGGATCACCTACAAACCTTTCGATTTAAATGGCGTGGATATTTTCACTTTCGTACAAATTTCTTGGACCTGGTAAATAGGAAAAGGTATCATAGCTGGGATTGGGTTTATATCCGAAGCTAAATAGTGAGAACTGTGGCAGGACCATCAACTGCCCGATAATGTTCGGACCTGAGTTTTCATGCGGAACTATTCTACGGGACTGGACCACGGATTCCAGGGGGGTCTAGTTCTGGGAATAGGACTCTCGGCATTCTGTCCGGTTTGCCCATAATGTGATTAGGGTGGGGATGATTGTATTCTAGTAATGCTCTCAGTCCTATCAAGCGGGTTGGCTTACACTTGAGCCACTCTAATCATGTTGTGCCATCCCCTTTGGGGTAGGGTAGGGATGCGGACATTTGGGAGTCAGTTCTCACTTGTGCCATTGGTGGAAGAATAAAACTCCATGAAAAGCTGATGATATCTTTTTAAGGTTTTCAGGTTTTTTTTTTTTTTTTTTCTCCTCCCTCAAATCTTTATGCAAAGTGAAGATAAAGATTCGAGTACCCCTGGGCCCTTTGATGGTAGTGACTCGGCACAGATGACGACTGATGGAACCTCTTGCAACAACCTTTCTTTGAAAAAAACAATAAAGAATCCAAATATAATCACACTGGAACCTTATGCTCCAGTACAAAACAAATCAAAAAAGTAAATATCGTCTTGACCCAACCTTGACTCATTTTTGACTCCTCTTTGGGAGTGGAAGTTGGTCAAGGTTTCTAACTCATGGAAACAGAACAGCAAATCTCAGCCCAAAAGTTAGAAAACTTCTTATTAAAAGACACTCAACGACAGAAATGTCGTTTAGACAAATAAAAACGAAGACATGGCTTATAGAAGCCACAACAAAAAACCAGTCTGAGGACTATCTATCAATAAAAAGTGTTGACAATGTAAATGTAAAAGTAAAGAAGCATGACACTATGAATAGCATTCAGGGTACTGTTGTACTTCCTGAAAATAATGACGAACCGGTTGACAAAAATATACTGTTGGACTCTCTTAAAATGAGATATACCAAAATCCAAGACTGTGAGGTATATATAATACCAAGTAAACAAAATAATAAGGCATTAAGAATTGCAAAAATAAAATTTGAGGGCCAAGAGTTACCTCAAAAATAAAGATTTTGGGCCAAAATAGAGAACTGAGGCCTTATGTTCCCAAACCGCTACAATGTCAAAATTGTAGTAAGTATGGACACACAAAGAAAAACTGTCGTAATGAACCTGTATGTGCTTATTGTGGATCTGACGAACATGCCACACAATGGAAATGTAGTGAACCAAAATGTGTAAACTGTGGACAGGATCATCATGCTAGGTCCAAGGAGTGTGTGTACTACATATACAATACTGAGTTGAAAATGTTGCAAGAACGAACAGGGATGTCTATCAAAGAGGCTAAATTGGAATTAAAAGTGAGAGGAATGCAAGATCCATCTAAGAAACATTCATATTCCTCAATAACAAGAGCAAAAATGAAGCAAAAAACGGAAACAGATAGAAATAACAGAGCACAGAAAAGTAAGTCTCAAGAAAAAATTAATAATTTAGAAATAAAAAATAAAATAGAGAATAAAGAAACAGGTACAAATGAGATGGATAATATTTTATCCAATTCATTTGAAATATTAATGCAAATAGACACACAGGAAGATGCTGCTACTAAAATAACAGAAGAGGGTAGAGATAGACAGGAAATTAAAGATAAAAAAAGGCCTTTGGAGAGAACACCACCCAAAACGAAGAAACCAACTATTATTAGAGAAACATCAGTTAAACCAAAGATAAAGGAGATGAAAAAGGAACAGAAACAAAAACAAACTAAGAATATACCTTTATCTCCTAAAATAATAATAGAACCTATGAAGGCAAATGTCGAGAAGACTGAAGAAGTGAAAGAGAATCATACCATAGATGATAATGATTATGTCAAGGAGAAGAGATTACTCCTTCTCCATTAATTGGTACAAGAGCAAATGAAAAGAGAAATACACATGATAATACTTGTGAATGTAATGATTGTTTCATTGAATTATACAATAACAACAAAAGCATAACAAAAGATGGTTTAACAAACATTATAAGAAATTTTATGAAATATAGAAAAAGAAAACACAGATTTGAGTAACCATGAAAAGGGTGCATGTGCATTGAGCACTTAATCTATTATAAAGAAAAACAGATGAATGTCGTGAGTAAATTATTAGAAAAATTCCAAATTGATAATACAAAAAAAGAAAGTAAAACTCGACCTCTATAAAAAAATATTTTCAATAGTTATATTATACAATGGAACGTAAATGGTCTACAGACCAGATTACACCTAGGAGAAATACAGCGGTTATTAAAAGAATATGAACCAATGATATTATGTTTGCAACATGTCAACAAAACAATATTAACGATAGGTAAATATACCTTAGCATCTTCATCTAGAGAGGAAGAAGGGAATTTAGGAACTGCTATATATGTACATAACAAAGTATGTTATGACAAAGTACCTGTAAACTTTACTGATTTGCAAACGTCGAGTATTAGAATACGAATAAAAACGATAATTATGTAATTCATAATTTGTACAATCAACCTAATAAAAATTATGATGTTGACAAACTCAAAGAGTTACTTAATAATACTAAGGAACCAACGTTAATAGTAGGTGATTTTAATGCCCACAACCCAATGTGGGACTGTAATTGTACAGAATCAAATAGAGTAGGGAATAAAATAGAGGAATTCATAGATTCATATGACATGTACTGTATAAATGATAACGAAATCAGCACATATTTTTCTAAAACACATGGAACATATTCCTCAATCGACCTAACTCTATGTACAACAAACATAGTAGACAGATTGGACTGGAATACGGTAGACGACTTGCATACAAGTGATCATTTCCCCATATTAATTTCTTTATTACAAAATAACCCCACCAGACATGCCCTCGATATAACATTTATAAAGCAGATTGGGAACAATATGAATTCCACACCAGGAATATCCCACCATTTGAGTATTTGAAAGACCATAATGAAACTAATAAATTTCTTGTTGATTTCATTACAAATGCTGCTGATAAAGCAATACCAAAATCCAAATCTCATCCAACAAAACACAAAGTCCCATGGTGGTCTGAAAAACTAACAGAATTAATAAAAATAAAACACCAGATTGGAAGACGACTAAATAATTTGAATAGAAAATTCAGTAAATTAAACAAAACTTTACCGATATTAGTAGGAACCTTACAAAAACTAACTATATTATTATTAGAAATTGATTCATTAAAACCTCTTTATAATAAAATATCTGCAAAGTTTAAAAGAGAAGTAATTCAAGGAAGAATCATTTCATGGAAAAAATATGTATCAGATCTCTCTAAAAATACTCCCATACAAAAAATATGGGAAAATTTCAGGAAAATAAATGGTACCCATGTTAAACCACCTAGACATGCCATAATAAAAGATGGGAAAAGAATACTTGATCCTAAAGAAATTAGTAATGTAATAGATGAAAATTTAGCAAAAGTAAGTAGCAACATAAATTTAGATGAGCATTTCTGCACAAAGAAAAATAATATAGAATTAATAACAATAAATTTTGAAACGGTAGAAGATATATATTATAATAGAAAATTTAGTATGGAAGAGCTAGAATTTGCTCTGTTGAACAGCAATAAATCTGCCCCTGGAGGTGACAATATTTGTTTTGAAATGATATGCCATTTAGCACCTCTGGCAAAGACATACTTGTTAGAGTTTTATAACCACTTATGGCTTAGAAATTTATTTCCTGATGAATGGCGCAAAGCCATAATTATTCCAATCCCCAAACCTGGAAAAGATCCCAGTAATGTAAGCAATTACAGACCAATTTCTTTAACAAGTTGTTTGTGCAAATTACTAGAGAAAATGGTAAATGCTCGACTAACATGGCACATACGAGAAAATAAAATTTTAACTCCCAATCAGTTTGGGTCACAGTGTAACAGATCTACATTGGATTCTCTCTGTAACTTAGAAGACCATATACGCCGAGGTTTTGAATGAAAACAAATTACTGTAGCTGTCTTTTTTGACATTGAAAAAGCATACGATACTACATGGAGGTATGCTATATTAAAAACTTTACAAAACAATAACATCTGTGGACATTTACCTAGGTTTATACAAAACTTTTTGACAAATCGCAGTTTTCAGGTGAGAATAGATGATGTTCTGTCTAGAACATTTCCTCTAGAAAATGGTGTTCCACAGGGAAGTGTCCTTAGTGGCACACTGTTTACGTTAGCAATTAATGATATCAGTAAAAATCTACCTACTGGTATTAAAAGTAACCTGTATATGGATGATTTTGCCATATATTATTCAGCATCTCGAATAAAACATGCAGAACGAATCATTAACAAAAGCATAGTAAAAATAGATGAATGGGCTTTATCTGTAGGCTTTAAATTTTCCATAGATAAAACCCAAGCAATCATGTTTTATAAAAACAAAAAATGGAAAAAAGGAGAAGAAATAGACATAAAAATCAGAAACCATAGTATACCAATTGGCCAAACAGCAAAATTTTTAGGGTTAGTATTTGATACTCACATGAACTGGAAAGCCCACATAACATACATGAAATCAAAATGTAAAAGAGCATTAAACCTAATTAAAAACTGTCGAACACTACTTTGGGAGCCGATAGACATACCCTTACTTTATTGTATAAAGCAACAGTGCTGTCTATCGTTGATTATGGAAGTGAAATATATGGCTCGGCATCAGATGCAGTGCTGAAAACGGTAGACCCAATTCATAATGAGGGTCTTAGAATATGTTCAGGAGCTTTTCGATCGTCACCAACATCATCTTTACAAGTTGAATGTGGTGAACTACCTCTGTCTCTCCATAGAGAGCTAGTAACGATGAAGAGTGCTCTGAGAATTCAGACAAGTGATTCTCCAACCAAAAAATTATTTGGATTAAGAGATGTGTTTATAAACAATCATCCACCTTCTTTCCCAATTAGGGCTAGAAGATTGTTTGAGTCACTAAATATGTATATACAATTGCCTGTAATGTTAAAATTGCCTCCTCCTTGGACAATGAATAAAATGAGAATTTGTACACACTTGAAATATTTATCAAAAATCATTCATATACTCCAGAATACCAAAGACAACATGCAGTAGAGCATATAATCCGAAAAGGTCCACATTACGCAATATACACTGACGGATCTAAATCACAATACGGAGTGGGATATGCTCAAGTGTATCCCAAAACAAAACGTATCAGTTCTCTTTCCCAGACAAAGCCTCTGTATATACAGCTGAGTTATGTGCAATAGTATCGGCCATAAAAATAATTAGAGAAGTCTCATATAATAATTTTGTAATTTATAGCGACTCCAGAAGTGCTATAGAAGCTATTCAAAGCTATAATCCCAAAAAATAATATTGTGCAACATATAAAAATCTCACTCCATAAATTGTATAATAAGGGAAAAATATTGAAATATGTTGGATCCCTGCCCATGTAGGGATTAAGGGAAATGAAGAGGCTGATAAAGCAGCTAAAGAAGCGGTCCACATGACAAGAACAAATGTAGACATCCCTATTAGTGACTATACAAGATATATAAAAACAGTCATTGTAAAAAAATGGCAAAATATATGGAACACAGAACCTGAAAATAATAAATTAAAACAGATAAAATCCAGTGTTGGAAAATGGAATTCGTCATATCAGAGAGAAAGACAAGCACAAGTAATTCTGACACGTCTTCAAATAGGCCATACTCGTTTGACACATGGACACTTAATGAACAGTCCATGTGGCCCTCTTCCCAAATGCCCAGATTGCAATGTGCTGATAACAGTTAAGCATATACTGTGTGAATGTCCAAAATATAACGTGCAGCGATTATCAAATTTTGGAAATAGACCGATAGAAGAAATTTTGTCAGAATCTTCAACGTTCTCAATAGCACCCATTTTAATGTTCATAAGAAGCTGCAAATTAATTGGAAAAATATAAGAAAAAAACAATCAATCAGTATAATGAATTTTAAAACAAGTAAATTTTATGATTTTACTTAATTTATTTTAAATTTTAATATACCTTTTTAGTGAGTATGTATGGAAGCATGAGTTTAAATGTATTTATTGTGTGAGTGTGTTCCAGTATGAAAGTGTATGCCTTTTTATAGCTTTTAATTTCATTTTCATTTTCGTTTATCATCATTGACAAGTGACCTATTAGGTCCCAGTGCTAGGATTCTAGCCTAGACTTGTCATTCCATCCTAATCCTTCGGGCCAGCCCTATGAGAGCTGATGGTCAGCTCAGTGGTCTGGTTAAACTATTTTAATAATAATAATAAAATTCCCCCTCGTAAGAGGGTAGTGCCATCAGTGCACCTCACGCAGTGTACTGTAGGGATTACTCAAGGTTCTTTGCAGCATCGGCCCCTAGCTGCAACTCCTTTCATTCCTTTTACTGTACCTCCATTCATAGTCTTTCTCCCATCTTACTTTCCTCCCTCTCCTAACAATTGTTTCATTGTGCAACCACGAGGTTTTCCTCCTGTTACACCTTTAAAACTTCCTTTACTCTCAATTTTCCTTTCAGCACTGAATGACCTTATAGGTCCCAGCACTTAGCTTTGGCCTAATTCTTATAGTACATTATTACAATTTCAATTCAATGGCAATGCTCCTCAAACATATCAGGAGGGGTCAATTTGAATGACAGTAAAGATAATAGATCAAATTCCCATGTAAGTGAGGTTGCTAATGACACTTTTTGTATTAATAATAATAATAATAATAATAATAATCATAATAATAATACAGCTAGAAACAATAAATCACAGACTATGGCTAACACTGAAAAACTGAAGATTGTTCATGTTATGGAAATTCATTTAAAACCTGATTATGAGATGCTGCATGAGACATTTGAACATCATGGGACAATTGCTGAAATAAGAGTGAATATTGATATCCATAATGAAAGGTGGAGTGCTTGGATATTATTTAGCAGCCACAAGGAAGCTTTCAAGACAAGTTGCAACATTAGTAATATCAAAGTTCATAATGTAAACATTAATGGCATTGTGTGAAACTGTTTCTAATGGCTTGAATGTTTACTGACCTACAGACTGGACCAAGAAAACAAATAATTTGGAAACAGATATACTCTTAGTGAGAAAACCTATACCTCCATTGTGCCTTATTGCAACAACCGAGAGGATGGTGGTAATAGCTTCAGAATGGACAGACTCCTTTCAGAAAAAGTCAGATCTGGTGATATATCCCATTTTAGATGAAATAGTGTACTCAGTCATGTAAAGTCTCCTACACAGTTGCATATGCTTTGCAGTTTAAAAACAAACAGCAGTGAAATGGAGACTGATGTCAAACCTCATTTAAACTGTAGTTATGGTAAGGCATAAACTTCAAAAGAGATCTCTATGATTTTACAAAAGGGGAGAAACAAAGCATGTGTACAGTAGAGGTGTGGAAGGTACACTGCTTCTAGGACATCACAATTATCCATGTGAACATTGAAAGTGAAAAAATAGCAGTCAATCCATTCAAACATACCACTACAGTGTTACAGTTGTTTCAAGTACGGACACCCCTCACAACTTTATAGATATAAAAATATGTGGTGCTTGCTCTGTGCCTAAACATGTAGATTGTGCCCTTGAGGCCAGGAGTATCAACTGCAATATGAATCATAAATCTAATGACGCGAATTGCAAACAATTTAAAACTGAAGAAGCAGACCTCAACATTATTATTATTAAAGTAGTTTAACCAGACCACTGAGCTGACTTTCAGCTCTCATAGGGCTGGCCCGAAGGATTAGATTAAAATACCAGGTCTAGGCCTGAGACCAAGCACTAGGACCCAATAGATCATTTAGTAAGATGATGAACAAATTAAAATTAAATTAAAAACTGCACATAGGCACATGCTATCATACTGGATCACATACATACAATAAATACATTTACTCATACTTCCTTACATACACACCAAAAAGGTATATTAAAATTCAGAATATAAGGTAAGTAATATTTTAAAAATTTGCTTTTTTTTTATTCGACAAATGTAATAAGGGTTTCCATGCTTTTATTATTTACTTATTTTTTTATTTTATTAATTAAATCACAGTTCCTCATGAACATCAACACCGGAACGACTGAAAATGTGAAAGGTTATGACAAAATTTCCTCCATTGATTTATTTCCAAAAGTTGACAGTCACTATTGGTCATACTTTGGACACTCACATAAGACATGTCAGACCATTATTATCACCTTGCACTCTGAGCACTTGGGAGCTAGGCCACATGGGCTGCTCATTAAGTGTCCATGTGTCAGATGAGTATTGCCTATTTTGAGACGTGTTAGAATTACTTGTGCATGTCTCTCTCTCTCATATGAGTCTGCCACAGAGCATATAAGTATGATATGCAAGAAGATTGCCAAATAAAGTCTAAAGTTATGTAAAGGCAGTGACAAACAAAGAAAATTTACACCAGATACAGCTACTTCATCACCTAGCACTCACAAGATAGATGTGCTGTCTTTTTAAGGAAAATATTAAACATAATGAGGCCAGTGTATCACTCTGTAAGGCTTTACCAATGCAATGCCCTGCATTCCCCAACAAAAGACAGTGAAGCTCTCTTTGCCAATATCTTTGCCAGATCTAGGAAGCCTCGCCCATCATAGAGCTTCTATGTGCACAAGATGTGCAGGTATCTAACCTTGGTAACTCACACTGTAATGATTGCAAAAGTGGGAGACCCCCATCCTTATCTCCAGAGTCAAAAAAATCAAAGATTATCAACAACAGACAAAATCCAAACTGATATTAGAAGATCCGCAAATGGCTTAAAGTCAGTCAAAGTTGATGTTGAGATCCATCATGCTCCCCAGCGTGCACTCACCAATAATGCTAATAGCAAGAACAACAGTAACACTCCAAGATCTCAAGACCTCCATTATCCAGTGCATTGTCCAGTAGTTCTAACATATTTTAAAATCTTAATGGGAAGACCTCACATAGAGTCTCTCGGAAAATAAATCTTCATTTTTCTTAATATATTTCAGTGGAACTGTCAAAGTCTGAGGGCTAAATAATTGTCTACAGGAAAGTAAAATATGACCAACAAATTGGTTGTCACGGTGGAAGTCTCACATATGTCTGCTGTGATATCCCCCAAATACCTCTTACTTTGCATACTCGTCTGCAGGCAGTGGCTGTACAAAATGATATAGGCAGGAGATATACAATTTGCTCGCTATACTTGCCTCTAAACTATGTTTCATATGATGAGATGATCAAGGTGATTCATCAGCTGCCTCGACCATTCCTCCTACTCGGAGATAAGAATGCTAAGCATCCTTTGTGGGGTGATGTTTTAGCCAACAAGCGAGAGCCCACACACCTTCATATTCAGATAGGTACACTATCATGTACTGACCTTTCAGTTGTTAGTTCTCATTATTGCCTCAGATTTTCAGTGGAGAAATATGGCATGTAAGTGATTATGCACCAGTTATCATCAACACCACAATCTTCTTCTTCTTCTTCTTTTTCTTTTAACGTGCTTTTATTCCCATTTTTGTATGGGGTAAGCACGATGCCTTCTTTTGAAGGACTTTTTGATTTGGCTTTGGGGTAGACCTGTGGTCTCGATCGGCTGCCCTGCCTGACATCGCTTAGACCCCGGTACGTATGTTTCATGTATCATACCAGACCCAACGCCCTTTCTTCCCAGCAGCGGTTGTGTGAAAAAGCAGACTGGGAGAAATTCCAGAAGTTAATTAATACTGGAAGCAATGCAGATGAATTGCAAAGTGTAGATGATGCTACTGATTTGCTCAATGGAATACTTTATAGAGCAAGAATTTACTGTATCCCCAAAACTACAGGACTGTACCAACTGTGACCATTCCAGTAGTAGTCATCAGAACTACTGCCTTGCATTAGCTACAAGAAGGGAACTGGCTCGATGCCGTACGCACCACACAGAAGACAATATAGTCATCTATATATAAAAAATGCAGAGCACAATTTTGTCATGCAATGAAAACAGCTAGCCATAATTCATGGTCATCCTTTGTTTCATTGGTAAACAGTAGAACCCCAGTCTGCTATTTGGAGGTAAAAAACAAACCAGGCAAATAGACACCAAATCCACCTTATACTTTAAAAGTGAATGCACTACATGACAGGTGCATCCGAAGTGAGTAATGCCCTAGCTGAATATTTTTCCATTATATGATGTAAATCTGAAGTTGCTCCAGGACACCAGCATAGATTGTAAGAGCCCCGACGCTGTCTCTTCCAAACACGTGTGTGTTCGTGTGTTCGTCGATCGTCATCATCGGAGCCAACAGGACAACTGTAAAGGTGTCAAAGAAACGAGCAGGTAAAAGTTACTGCTCGTTTCTTTGACACCTTTACAGTGGTGACCCCGGAGTGACCTTTGGCGTCTTCACAAACAGAAACACACACACAGTTTGATACAGAAGATTCGTTGGAACATTGTGAGTACATGATTAGAATGCTTGCATGGCAATGCAAGTAGTGGTGATTGTACATACATTAAGACAACAATGCTTAGGGAGAAACAGACGGAAATATTGTATGGTTGAAATCGCGTTCCTGTAAAGAAAACGAGACGCTCCTGTTTTGTCCTGTCGACTCCGATGATGACGATCGACGAACACACGAACACACGTGTTTGGAAGAGACAGCGTCGGGGCTCTTACAAGTACGGCCAAAGTATTCACTAAATTGGACCTTCTTAAATCTTATTTCCAGATACCTGTTGCACCAGAGGACATACCAAAGACAGCCATCATCACGCCCTTCGGGTCCTATGTGTTCGCCTTCTCCACTTTCGGGCTGAGGAACGCCAGGGCCACCTTCCAGCGGCTCATGGACAGCATCCTGGGGGACCTAAAGTTCTGTGTCTGCTACGTCGACGACATTCTCATATTTTCCAGGTCTCACGACGAACACACGAACACACACGTGTTTGGAAGAGACACCGTCGGGGCTCTTACAAGATAAGCAGAACAGATATTACTCGATTTTATAGCAGAAAAAGAGGAATCTTACAATCTTCCCTTTACTGACTGACAGAGTTTGCTTCAGCTCTGATAACTTGTAATAATACAGCCTTGGGCCTTGATGAGATTCCATATGCAATGATAAACATGCATCCGTAAACACCGAGTTATTTATATCATGTATAATTAACAGAATATTGCATGATGCCAGTTACCCTATAATTTTGGCATTATCCTTTTCTAAGCTTTATTAAACCCTGAAGATAAATATTTTGCAACAAAGTATCGACCAATTACCCTGATAGCTTGTTTATGTAAAAACATGGAGAAGATGGTAAACACAAGAGTGGCGTGGTACTTAGAGAAGAGAGGTACATTATCACCTATCCAATGTGTTTTCCGTAGAATGCACTCGACCACTGATGTTCTGATTTGTCTTGAGTCATCCATATGTGAAGCATTTGCATCCAAGGAGCATCATGTAACTGTTTTTTTTTTTTTTTTTTTTACCTCTAAAAGGCCTATGACACTGCTTGGAGGCATGATATACTTCAAACTATATATGAATCAAGTTTGAAAGGAGAATTGCCCATTCTTCCAGGTATTTTCGACACATTGATTTTTCCAAGTCAAAGTAGGCATACCCTATTTTCCAAGTCAAAGTAGGCATACCCTATCTAAGAGAAAATGGCAGCAAGAAAGAATTCCCTAAGGTACTATGCTGAGAGTGACATTACTTGCCTTAGCCATAATGGGATATCCTCTGTTATCCCCAAGACATTTTATCCACAATTTTTGTAGATGACCTGTCCGTATCATTTGCTGGAAAATGAATGGCAATGGTTGAAAGAAAATTTTAACCGGTAGCAGATAAAATTATTTGCTGAGCAGAAGTGAATGGTTTTAAACTTTTCCCTAGTAAAACTGCTTTATTGCACTTTTGTTGTATTCTTGGAAAACATCCAAACCCAGATATACACGTCAAATGCCAGCAAATCCCGTGTAGAATCAACTTGGTTCTCAGGACTAATATTTGACCACAGGATGACATGGATTCATCATTTGAAAGACCTAAAAGTTAGTTGCCTGGATGCCTTGAGTTTATTGAAAGTACTGGCACACATAATGGGTTGCTGATTCCAACATGCTCTTAAAATTATATAAAGCCGTCTTTTCAAAATTGAACTACTTATGAAATCGGCCATAGATGTTTTTAGAACTTTACCTGTACCAAGCCTTCTAATAGATTCTGGCAAATTACCTTTAGACCTTCATTGTCAGTCTACCACTGCATGATGTTGGTACATATTATAAATGCTCACTAACTCTATAACCTTGCAGACTGATAACAGCAAAAGACATTTTAGGTACTTAATCACATTGTTCCCTTAGAAATGTCCAACGAAGAAGACGACCCAGACGCCGAGAGAGCAGCAGAGGAAGGAATTATGGACGACCCGATCGATTTAAGTGTGCAGGACAGTCAAGAGACAGAAGGACTCGATGGGAATGTGTTCGATGTCGTAAGTAATGATAGTAGTGAGCTTGCCAAAGAGCAAGCGCGGGGATGTGAAGGGGAAAGTACTGGACGAGCCAGGCCGCATAGAAAAGCAGTCCTCGCACAGCAAGAAAGAATGGCTCAATGGATGCGGGAAGGGACAGTGTAGGACAGATAAAATTGCGAGTGAGGTGAACTATATACAAGTGTGAGTCGTAAGGGAGCCTTGAAGGAGAGAGTTGAGCTGCGTGCACTTCACAAGTTCCTGATGAATTGGTACTCCGAGTGCAGGGCTACGGTGAAGAATGTACAGTGTTCAAGGATGATGTAAACTCATCGCTAATGATCATATTTGTTCCCTTTTTTAATTGAAATGCTGCCCATGTAAGCTATTGAATATTTTAGTAAGGTAGTGCCTTATTGTATTGAAGCACGTCTCAACAGGATTGAGGCAATTGAGTTGATAATTGTTGTTGCCTTGATTAGGAGTGGCCACTCAAACTTTTTTTCATTGCTGTTTGTCACATTTGACCCAGCTTCAACTGGGCCCAGTTGGAGTTGGGCCAAGCGTGAAACCCCGCCCCCCTTTTTTTTCTTCTTTCTTCATTGAGAGTTAGTAGTTAAGGTAGGTTTAGTGCCTATCGTGTGAGCCCTCCAATTTGTAGGTGGGCGGATGTTGTGAAAAGTTACACCTTTCACCACCTCGCTGGGCCCCTGGGCGCCAAAAACCACATTGTCTTTCCCGATTGCACATAAAGCCAGATGAACATACCTCGATCTCATCTGGACGGGGCTAATGCGCGACGGGACGTGTCCAGCGCAGGAAAGTAGCAATTATGCATCACTGAATGCTAATTAACAAAGCATCTGTGAGGGTGAATCTCATTTTTTCTAAGTAATGTCATTACTAGTAAGTATATAAAAATTGAGCCTTGTTGGATAAGGCATTCTGATACACAAATTGGCACAGCTGGAGAACTTTCCCGCCCTCCTCGAACGACTATAAACAGTGGGAGCACGCTCAGATAGCCGGCTCTTCTGATCCAGAATAGCATAGGACAAGTTGTTGGTAATAAGCACTGAAAGATTCTTTGTTAACATCACCCGACCTATGACACAGCAAGTGAGGTAGGACAAGTGACTGAGATTTGTAAATGTGTCCACCGAGGTTCTGTTCCTAAATTATCTTAAACTTGTAGTAAATATTTTGCTAATTAATATTTGATTAACGTAACGAAGCCTGCGTCGGCTTCAAGTGTAATGTGGGATTCGTTTATTTGAGATATAATTTAGCTGGGGAAAATTCCTTTATTCATGCATTTAGTGATGAGTACTTGTATGTAAATAATAGTTGTAAATAAATTAGTTTTTAAGTCAACACTTTAAAACTGTAGTTCATTGAGCTTGTGAGAGGGTGCAAAAAGAGAGCAGGTGGACATTAACTGCTTGTTTACTGAGAGAGCAGGCCACTTATAAAGCGGCGTGTGGACGTCAGTACAAAGACATACAAGGAATACAGGTGATCCGAGGTCAATTGTTCTCAATGTGAAACAAGACAGGTAAATACAAATAACGTGTAAAAATAAAAATTACCAGCTTAGACACAATAATGCTCTGACACATGTACAACGTAAAAGGGCACAAATGAATAAGCAATAAATACACATTTACATAAAATAAAACATGGCTAGGTAGCCTGACCTAAGTTCACGGGAAAGGCACCGTAGCAAACAGGAGGTTCACTAGAGAAAACCCGTTGAGTGGGGACTTTACAATACTCCCCCCACCCAAGGCATAGGTAACGTCTGATTAAAAGTATCTGCTGGGGAGCTGGAGAGTGCCATGGCTCCGCGATGTCAGGTGGGGTGTGCGGTGCGTGCGGGAGTGGCTTGCTGTGGTGCTGCCTGGGTACAGGGCCTTCCGGGGGCGGCCACGCAACTTTCTTGTGGGTGGGGTGGGCTGAGAGGGCGACGACTCCTGTGGAGGGCGCTGAGGGGTGTCGCCAACGTCCTCCTCCAACAGTGCGGGCTTGAGGCGGTCTATCGGCACCCAGTCGTTCTTCCCGTGGACAGCCAGCCGGAATGCTTTTTTGTTTCTCTCCAGCATGAGGAAGGGTCCCCTGTAGGGCCTGGTTAAGGGCGGGCGGACGGCGTCGTTCCTGCGAAGACATGGGTGGTGGAGGACAGGCCGGGAGGCGTGAAAGGCGTCATCCTGTCGGTATACGTCAGCTGGCAGGGGGCGAACTTTCCGACCATGTCACGGAGCCTCTGGATTGTCAGGTTGTGGCGATCCCCCATGATGAGTTCGCCTGGGACTACGAGAGACTCCCCGTAGACTTTTTCTGCTGTGAACGGGTCGCCATTGGCTCTGAGGGTGGTCCTCAGCCTGAGGAGACCCAGGGTAGCTGGTACTTCCAATTTTCGGCGGTGCAGCGGCCATGAGGGACGCCTTCAGGGACCTGTGGAACCTTTCCACCAATCCGTTGGCCGTGGGGTTGTAGGTGGTGGTGCTGTGGTGAGTGGTCCCCAGCAGGTGTGCCAGGGCGGTCCACAGCTCGGACAGGAAGGCTGGGCCCCTGCCCATTGTTATGTGATCCGGGACACCGAACCAGCTGATCCAGCTGGAGAGGAGGGCCTCGGTGCACGCACTGGCGGCTTCTTCCATGGGCATTGCTTCGGGCCACCTGGTGGAGCGGTCAACAACTGTCAGGAGATACCTGGCGCCGCCTGATGGATGTGTCTGAAGCGGCCCCCTGGCTGAGGAAAGCAGCCCACCCCGACTCGGTGTGGCACCCTACTTTGCTGGTCTGGCACCGGATGCACTGCCTCACCCAGGTCGTCCGTCCTTTCGTCTGTCCTTCCATATGCCGTGCCAGACGAACTTCTCTGCCAGCAGCTTGGACGTCGTCCTGCTGGAGGGGTGGGACAGCCCGTGGATGACGTCAAACACCAGACGGCGGTGGGAGGTAGGTACTAGTGGGCGGGGGTGGCTGGTGCTTCCACTTGAGTGACGTGATGGCGGTGCAGTAAGCTGGAACCTCTGGGTCGGTGGCCTGCTCCCGGGCGAGGTCCTTGTAGTTGATCCCGAGCACTGTGTTGAGTTCGATCCTAGAGAGGGTGTCTGCTACTGGGTTCTTCCTGCCAGGGAGGTACTTGATGGTGCGGGTGAACTCCGCGATGGCCGTGAGATGCTGCTGCTGCCTGGAGGACCATGCGTCCCCCTGCTTTGTGAAGGCATTGACCAGCGGCTGGTGGTCCGTCCAAATTGTGAAGGGCATGCCCTCCAGAAGGAACTTGAAGTGGCGTACCGCCCAATATACTGCTCAAAGTTCCCTGTCGAAGGTGCTGTAGCAGGACTCTGTGGGGCTGAACTTCCTGCAGAAGAAGGCAATGGGCTGGAGGGCTCCGGCGCCGACCTGCTCCAGGACGGCCCCACTGGCGATGTTGTTGGCGTCCCTCATCAGCTGGAGGCAGGTGTTGGGGTCCTGGTGGGCCAAGGCGGTTGTCCCGGCAAGGGCGGCCTTTGTCAGGGAGATGGCCCGCTGCTGGTTGGGGCCTCACACTAAGGTCTTCGGATGGCCCTTCAGGGGGGCACATGGTGTGAGCGACCCCGGGGATGAACCTCCTGTAGTAGTTGACCATCCTGAGGAATTCTTGTACGCCCTTGACGGAGGTAGGGGTGGGGAACCTGATGACGGCTGCTACCTTTGATGAGAGTGGACGGACGCCCCCCGGGGATATCTTGTGGCCCAGGAAGTCAACTCTTTCGACGCCAAAGATGCACTTGTCAAACCTGATGACGAGGCCATTCTCCTGCAGGCACTGCAGGACCTTCCGGATGTGCTGCAGGTGTTCTTTGTGGGATCTGGAAAAAATTAAAATGTCATCTACATAACAGACGCGGAAGCTCAGGTCCCCCAGGATGCTGTCCATCAGCCTCTGGAAGGTCGCCTCCGCATTCCTCAGGCCGAAGGTGGAGAAGGCAAAGACGTAGGACCCGAAGGGCGTGATGATGGCGGTTCTGGGGATGTCCTCTGGAGCTACTTGTACCTGAAAGTAGGATTTTCACAGATCCAATTTAGAAAATATTTTGGCCCCATGGAAAGAGGCTGTGAAGTCTTGCATGTTTGGGAGAGGGTAGTGATCTGGTTCCATGGCGAGGTTGAGCCGTCTGTAGTCACCCCAATAACTCCAGGAGCCGTCCGGTTTCTGCACCATGTGGAGCGGGGAGGCCCAAGGGCTGGAGGCCTTCTTTCATATGCCCATACGCTCCATATCAGTGAAAGTGTCCTTGGCCTCCTGAAGGCACCGAGGGGGAAGCCTCTGGAACTTTGTGTGCTTCGGGGTGCCCTTTGTTTTGATGTGGTGGTATACTCCGTGCTTGGCAGGGGCCCCAGGCACCTGATGCAGTTTGGGCTTGAACACATAGGGGGACTCCTTCAGAAGTGAGGCATACTGATGTGGGGCAACGGAACAGACTGTGGGCGTGCTGGGGCCCGTCGCCAGGGGGAGGGACTGGCAGGACTCGGTGTCCAGCAGGCGCTTGCGACTGACGTCGACTGCCAGATCAAAGTGGGCCAGGAAGTCCGTGCCCGGGAGTGGGGTCCTCACGTCAGCGACGATGAAACTCTACCTGTACCTCCGGCCAAGGATGGAGACCGACAGGAGCTTGGTGCCATAAGAGAATGGGGGACCCGATGGCGGCCGTCAGGGAGGCAGCTGGGTCTGACGGGTGTTTGCAGTCCTCTCTGGATGGCGGGAACACTGAGCGTACAGCTCAGTGTCGATCAGCATCATCCTGCCGGAGATGGTGTCGTGGATGTAAAAACCTACTGGTTCTGGGCTCCTGGGTGCTTCTGCTGCCATGGCGGCCTGTGCTGTTGGCCGCCGCAGCCCCTGTTTTTTGGATGGGTGAAAGGGCAGGGGGGTTCACAGTTCCGGGCGTCCTTGCCATACTGCCAGTGGTAGTAGCAAGGCCTCGACAACTGCTTCTTCTGGTGATGGGTTGGCCGCCTCCTGGTAACGTCGTTTATCTCCTCTTCTGCGGTTTCCTCTGGCTGGAGGGAGTTAATGGGGTGTGCGGGCATGGATGCCCACTTCGCTGCCCTCGTGGAGTTGGTCAGCTGCTGCGCTGTTTTAATCAGGTCGTCGAGGGGTAGGGTGTACAGCTCCAGGATCTGGGTCCGAACCTCCGGGAGGAGCTGACAAAGGAAGATCTCCCTTGACAGGCAACGCAGAGGCTCCACGACAGGGTTGGGAAGTTCGCCCCCTGCCAGAGGACATACACCAACAAGACGCCCCCCTTCATGCCTCCCGGTCTATCCTCCGCCACCCACATCTTCGTCAGGGATGACGCCGTGCAGCCACCCTTAACCAGGCCCTACAGAAGACCTTTCCTTGTGCTCGAGAGGAACAAAAAAGACATTCCGGGTAGCCGTCCAAGGAAGGGAAAACTGAGTATCGTTAGACCGCCTCAAGCCTGCATTCCTGGAGAAGGACGTAGGGGGCGGTTCCCAAAGCCCCCGCAGGATATAGCAACCCCCCAGCCTGCCCCATGCCCAGGAAAACGTCGTGGGCGTCCCAGGAAAACCCCAGAACCAGACAGGAGGGCACCCCAACACACCACTCCAGAGGGCGCCAGAGAAGGCGACCACCCCCTCCAGTTGAAACCAAGAATGCAGGGCCCCCTCCGCCGCCCCAGCAGATACCTGCTTTGATCAGACGTTACCTTCGTCTTGTCGGGGGGGGGGGGAGAGTATGTTAAAGTCCCCACTCAATGCGTTCTCTGTAATGAACATCCCGTTTTCTACGGTGCTTTCACATTCGACCTAGGGTCGGGCGAACACAATATTATTATCATTATTATGAATTGTACATTTTATTGTCTGTTCAATTGACCATGCATTATGTATATGTAACAGAGTAGCCTATTTTTATGTCATACCAGACATTATTAATCATTGTGTTTTCTGTATGTACCTGTCCTGTTTTTTGTAGAGATATAGTTTGACCTCAGGTCACCTGTAAATCTTTGTACCCGCGGTCTCTGCGTTATACGCAGACGTCCGCACGCCGCTTTATAAGCGGGTCGCTTCATCAATAAACATGTTACGGGCTGCTCTAGGAGCAAGATCCCGTGCTGGCACAAGGCCAGCTAAATCTAAAACAACAATATCAATAAACTTTACGGGCTGCTCTAGGAGCAAGAGTCCGTGCTGGCACAAGGCCAGCTAAATCTAAAACAACATCAATAAACTTTGTTACGGGCTGCTCTCAGAGCAAGAGCCCATGCTGGCACAAGGCCAGCTAAATCTCAAACAACAACATCAATAAACTTTACGGGCTGCTCTAGGAGCAAGAGCCCGTGCTGGCACAAGCCAGCTAAATCTGAAACGACAATCAATAAACCAGCAGTAGCCTACTTGTCTTCCTGCTCATTATTTCGCACATCTCTCACAGGTGTAACTTTTCACAACAAGTAACATCGAAGATGACGTACACAAATAGGAAAGTTACAGTGGTTATATCAAATGTGAAATCAGAAAAGAAAGGCCTAACAAAAGGAGTGGCCCAAGGCAGCATTCTGGGTCCGCTGTTATTTGGCATTTCCACAATTGAATTATCTAGAATTCTAAATAAGCATAAGGTTAAGTATAAACTGTAGCCTATGCTGATGATACTGTTCTATTTTCCTGTCGAAAAGTAGAAGACACCGTTAGTAAAACTGATGCAATAATGAAAGATATCAAGAAATGAATGTCGGCGAAGAAATTGAAACTTATGAAGACAAAACTGAGAGTAGCCTATGCTGTTTGGATCTGACAGTGCACTACGAAAATATGAACACTTCAAAAGAATACGGTAACTATTGGTTCGTCAACAATAAATATTGTAGCAGCAGTGAGGAACTTAGGAGCATTTATTGATAATAAATTGTCGATGAAGAACCATACATTGCATATTACAAGAACCTATAACTATCATATTAGAAACATTGCATTTAATAGAAAATATCTAAACGAAGATACTCTGATAACAGCAATTCGCAACCCAATACTTTCGAGGCTTGACTACTGCAACGTTATATACTACGGTCTCCCTAACTACCTACTAAGAAAATTGCAAAGAGTACAAAATAGAGCCACCAGGTTAATAAAAAGGACTACGTTCCCGTGATAGAATAACCCCAGCACTAATTGGGCTACATTGGCTCCGAGTAAAAACTAGAATAGGATATAAAATACTGCTTACAGTCTTTAAAGCACTAAAATATGATGAACTAACATATCTGAGAAACTGCTTAAGCTTCTTTAGACCCGAAATGAATATTGTAATCAGACATGCAAGTGAAGTATATAGGCTACTTAAACCTAGAACAAATTGTAAGTCAGGTGATAGAGCATTTGTACACTCGCACCAAGACTATAACAACCAAATACCGCTGGATTGAAGGGCATACAGGAAGAATGCAAATTTAAAAAGGAAGTAAAGACTCTCCTATCCTGCAGGAGCTATGATACTGACAAGAAGACACTGAAAGACAATTATAAAATATAAGAAGCACCTTATTTTGAAAACGTACGAGGGCCGCCAGAGAGGGAATTACCCATTTGGATGGCTGTACATAAAACCAAACAAGTGAAAAAACTTCTTAGGATTGAGATCTACCCCAGAAAATATAGTAGAGCTTCTAAGAAACTACAGCATGAATCAAAACAAAAAGATAATATATAAAATGTGTAACCACAACGGCCCCACCTCCAACAAAAAGAAAAAAATATAAGCAAATAAAGAACGGTGATAGACGGTGAGCTTTTGTAAAGGTGTCAAGGATTGCGGCACTTGTAACTTGTAAACGGGGTGACGTTCACAGACACAGACACGTTCACGCGATTACCAGACCAGTCACTCTACCACTACCAGTGAAGAAACGTTGCGGTTGGTGGTCTCACTGGCTACCGCTGCTGCTGCTGCTGCCTTCACCAATAACGAGTAACATCTTACAGGTGTTGTGCTGTGCATAAGTGTTGTTCTTCGTTTGCTGGTCGTGAATACGAGTGACCATGTCTTCATCGGACTGGGAGGAAATTAAACGGCTTGCGGCTGACTTCCAGCGAGCACAGCTTGCTTCAACCTTGCAAAAGTAAGTACGGAAACTAGTGTACTTACTCTAATGTTAGAGTGATGGATGTGCTGCAAAGTTGCACTTGGTATACTGGGCCCATAGGCCAGACCTTACGTAAATTAGGCTAGGCGGAAGAAGTGCATCTTATCCTAACCTAGCATATTGCTGTAAGAGAATTCCTGGGGCGAAAACAAACCTAACCTTTCTTATAATGCAATGACCTAACCTTCTTAACCTCCCTTAGGGCGCCGTGCCCTCAGGACCTGGCTTGGGGGGCTTCTCCCCTCCTGAAACCTCCCAGGTAACAGCAAACATCGGAAATGAATAATGGAATATGCCTTTGAACTTTTGTCCCATTGTTAGTAGGAACAAAGTTAGTTTTCGCTTTTTATTGTGGGTTTGGCATTGCTTTGGGTACGCTATGGCAATGGCAGGGTTCTTCTTGTATACACAGATGGCACTCTCCTCTGTTGGGAAAGCAGTCAGAGGAGTCAGGTGGGTGAATGTACATTTGCTCCTGCGCTTTCCTCCTCACTGCCTGATTTGCTTATGCCATGTTTTGGCCTCCTACACAATTACCCTAATGATTAAGCTTACCTAAGTAATCTGTGTCAGGTGAACATTAGGCCTATTATTATTATTATTATTATTATTATTATTATTATTATTATTATAATTATTTAGATTAGATAGTTTAACCAGACCACTGAGCTGACTGTCAGGTCTAGTAGGGCTGGCCCGAAGGATTAGGATGAATACCAGTTCTAGGCCATAGGCCTAGAAGTGGGACGAAATAGGTCATTCGTGTGACAGTGAATGAATGAAAATGAAGATTAAAAGAAAAAACCTGTATAGTGAACATGCTTTTAAACTGAAACATGTGTGTACAATAAATATATTTGCTCGTTTCCATACATACAATAAAAACTAAAGATTAAAAAGAGCAAAATGAAATTTCAGAAAAATCAACTATTACAATTTAGAATAAATTACATACAATTTTTTTTTATTCATTAAACACCCAACAGGCTTCTGTATTTTCATTTTGTTCCGACACAATATACAAACCCCAGGTCCTTTACATTAGGGATTACTTTGAGGCGTAGGCTGGAAACGGCCGTTGAACTTCAAACAAGGTGGTTAGGCAGTTAACTACTGTCCGGGAGGCGGGAGTACCACGTGCCCGGATGTAAACATTCCAATTTGCTTTCAGCCGTCGTAGCGCACGGACGTTGTTCTTCGCTGCTCTCTGCCTGACAGCTTTCTTTTCTACTTAATTGGTGGGAAATTTACTCTTTTTGTTTTGTAATGGAGAAACCATCCAAACCTTCCTATCATACCCAGCGTGTGTGTGTACTGGGGTAGGGGGTAAAAAGTGCAACTCTTTTAGATCTAGAGTCGACGTGGACCCACACGCCCTCTGTACATCTTGCAGGGGGCGTGTGTGTTTGCACGACGACCCCTGTAGTGAGTGTTGTTCTTGGTCCTCCTCCGACTCCAGTGGTGGCAAATGTGTCGGGCTCATTTCTCCCTCCCGGCGAACTTCCCCTGCTTGCTCCCGCTCCCTCGGGTGAGGACTCCCCCTCCCCTTCCTCTTTCGTTTCATCGTTTGTGGAAGGGCGCGGGGGAGAGTTGGGCCGGGACATCCTCTCTGAGGTCTCTTCCCGTTCCAGAGGGGAGTTTTTTCCTCCGGAGCGGGTAGAGGCTTCCTGTACTAACCCGACTCTCACTTCAGGTCTCGGGCTGGATAGCCAGGCGTCGATTCCAAGTTCAACCTGGCTACTCCTGGGCCTACCTGGCATGTCACTGGAGGGATTGGCTTCTCTGCCCCCCGCTCCAGTTACGACTCACTCAGCAACGACAGCCACTACTACGACCGTCACCATGTCGAGGTTTGCTCAGCTCCCGGTGTCAGTTGCATCACATCTAGACACCCAAGTGTCGGTGTCACCTGCGTTGCAACATGCTGTTCCGCTGCCTCCTGGCTTCCTGGCTCCGTTCACGCGTGCTGGTCCCGCCTACATGGTGACGTCATCATACCCGTATGTGACTGTCGCTGCCCCCATTGCTGACCCTGGCTTGTCCACGACCTTTGTTCCTCGTCTGACTTTCCAGCCCGGCCCTTCGTCTGTTCCAGTCCCCATCCCATCGACCCTGGCGCGGCCTGACTTGAATATCCACACGGGAGTGGCGGCGCCTGCATTCCCAGCCCCACCCACTTTTGTTCCTGGCCGACGCGCGGCTTTCTCCACCCAGGCAAATGCTGGCTCGAGCTCCGTGGTCTCTGCCCGGGATATACCTTCTGCTGCAGCCCCTCCTGCTGTTCCTGAGTCTGCGGCCTCGCTCTCCTGGCTTGTGGACTTGACGGCATTCCTGAAGCAGATGGTGAAGAAGAAGAAGAAAAGGTCTAGGAAGGTGTCGTCGTCTTCATCTTCGTCTTCGTCATCATCGTCGTCGTCTTCTGCTGCTTCTTCCGCTTCTCCTTCCGAGGCTTTGCAGCCGAAGAAGAAGTCTGCCTCTCCCCCCCGAAGAAGCCTCGCACCGAGGCTTCTAAGGGTCTGTCTCCTTACACAGGGAAGGCAGTGGGATCTCTCGTTGGCTCTTCCCGATCCTCGGATCAGGGAACCGCTGCCCTGGCCTCCGGGCCAGTGGCACCGGGAGCCAAGGGCGTGCAGACCAAGGCCTGCACTCCGTCCGCTGCAGCTAAGAAACTTCCTGCGGCGAAGGCCAGTGAGTCCGCGTTGGACACTCGTTCACGAGTTGCTCTGAGTACCCGGGCCCCCAAGGAGACCCGGGTACCCCAGTCTGATACGGGAGAAACTTCTCGCCGTACAGACCAGGGCGTGGGGCGAGAGAAAGAGCCGGGGCATGCAGGTGCTCCGTCTCTTCCTGCTGGCACTCCTTCAGGTGCTAAGTCAGGCTCCCGGGATAGTGCTTCGGGCTGAACGCAAGGAGAGGTGGGAAAGAGGTCCCCTGCTCAGTCTTCCCGAGAGGCTCCGGCCTCGAAGAAGACTGGGGCGCGTCCAGAGGACAGCGCAAGCTCGCGCCAGCCAGCCGCGCGCTCGACTCCTCCCAGTCCCCGGCCATGTCTGCGCGGCCAGCCTGGCTCAGGGGAGACGAGTGCTCGGCTCGGCTCCGCTCTCGGGAGATTGCTTCGCCTGGGGTAAAGCAGTCTCCTTGACCCGGGGGCTCGTCATCACCGCGGGTTGGTGACCGCTCTCGGCCCACTGCCTCTGCTGGTTCTGCCAGTAAAGCCAGTGGGAGCACCCAGTCTTCCTCGCCTGTCCCCTCCGCCCCTTCGGTTTCTTCCAGGGGGCGCAAGTCAGAGAGGAGGAACTCTGGGAGTGTTCTCCTCAGAGTTCTACTGCGTCGGGGTACGAACCTGGCTTGGTTCTCGGCTCGACCAGGTCCTATGCCCGCGTGGTTCAGGAAGGTCCACGGGGGTCTGCCGAGGTGCGTGGTTCAGGAAGGTCCACGGGGGTCTGCCGAGGTTCTCCCTCCTGCGTGGAGAGTAGTTTGGGAGGACCGCACTCTGGAAGGACTCGAGGGTCCTCTGCTCCAGGATGCGGACACCCCCGAAATACAGAGGACTTTTGCGGAGGTTATCGCGCTGATTCGACAGCACAATGACCTCGGGGAAGGGACCACGGCCTCGTCTGTGGATCATCCGTCGCGCCTCGAATCCTTCTGGGGACCCAAGAAGGAACCCAAGGCTTTGGTGGGGCTGCTGTGGTCCACGCTTGCCGAGGGGGTACTCAACCAGGTGAACGGTCTTGTGTCTGGGCAAGACCGTTCGCTTCATTCGAGCCGCTCGGAAAAGCTTCTTCCTCCTCCTCTGCCTCGACAGAAGCGCTTCTACACTCCAGTGGAAGGGGGATTGCTGACTAAGCAGGTTGACCTAGACCTGACTCGTTTGGATCCGGGTCTGTCGTTGCAGCAATTGACTGCAGAGAGTATCTCCCTCTCTCAGCAAGAAGCTGCAACCCTGGAAGCCACCGCCATGGCGGCCTTCCAAGCAGTCTCCTGGCTCAATCTGTGGTCCTTCACAGTATCGAAGGTAGCTGCTTCCTCAGGCGCTATTGTACCTGGGGAAGAATCTGCCTTTGGGAGACTGTGCCAGCCTGGGGGTAGGGCTATCTCCTACCTCGCCCACCAGACTGCAAACCTGTGGGCGAACCTTGTGCTAAAGCGAAGGGATGCCGTTCTCTCTCGCTTCACCAGGTCTGTAGGTCCCGAGTCAGCTATCGCCCTGCGGAATGGACCGTTGCTGGGTTCCTCCTCTCTCTTCCACAGAGAGCTGGTGGACACCGCGGTGGACAAGCGCCGTGCCGATGACAGCGACTGGCTTGTCCACCAGGCAGTGGCCAAGACCTCCGGGTCTTCGCATTCCACTGCGGCCAGGTCTTCGGGCCAGGCTGGCACTTCCTCGGCCCCTAAGAAGTCCCAGTCTTCGAAGGGGTCCCGAGTAAACACCCAGCCTTCTTCTTCGTCGAGAAGGGGAGGTCCCTCCCGCCCTTTTCAGCCCACTTTCCAAGCTGGTAAAGGGGGCAAGGGTAAGAAGAAGAAGGGGAAATGCTAGGGGCGGCGTTCCCCCCCAAAAGCTGCCGAAGGTGGAAGGTTGCCTGTCGAGCCATTGGGCAACTTGGCAGCGACATGGAGCCGAGACCTGGATAGTGGATATCCTTCTGGAGGGATATCTACTACCCTTCGAGTCTCGGCCTCCCCTCACCTACTCGTGTCAGCTTGGGCCCACTCGCACAGGATACGTCTTCTGAGGTATCTCGACGACTGGCTAGTCCTGGCGAGCTCTCGCTCGCAGTTGCTATAAGACAGGGATCGGCTCCTCGAGTTTTGCCGAGATCTAGGGATCATGGTAAATCTGGAGGAGTCAGATCTCACCCCCAAGCAGAGGATAAAGTACCTGGGCATACTGATAAGATACGGTGTCAGCCAGGTACATTCCAGGCAAGAGGAATGTCGTGGCAGACAAGCTCAGCCGCCAGAGCCAGGTGGTAGGGACCGAATGGTCCCTCCATCAGGAAGTAGCGGAAAGGCTGTTTGACCTGTGGGGGCGTCCAGGCATCGATCTGTTCGCCACCCGGCACAACAGAAAGCTCCGGGTCTTCTATTCTGTCGTGCCGGACCCATGGGCCGCTGCTGAGGACGCGTTCCAACACCCGTGGGACAATCTCGACGCATATGCCTTTCCCCCGTTCTGTCTGATTCGCCGAGTGATGATCACCCCGAATCTCAGAATGACTCTGGTGGCACCCAAATGGCCCCAGGCCATTTGGTACCTGGACCTGCTAGCTCTCCACTCCAAGGCACCGAGAGAGATTCCCCCCTGGCCCAACCTCCTGCGCCAACCTCATGCAGAGCGGTTCCACCTGGCAGTGCATTCCCTGTGTCTTCACGGCTGGAGGTTATCCACCATCTCTTTAGAGCGAGAGGCTTTTCGCGCCGCGCAGCAACAGAGATGGCAGGATACCTCAGAAGATCCTCCGTAGCGGTATACCAGGGAAAGTGGTCCGTCTTCTGTGGTTGGTGTCGTCGAAGGGGTATCTCTCCGGTCGGAGCTACTGTTCAGCAGGTCGCGGACTTCCTCGTCTTCCTTCGCCGAGAGAAGCTTCTCTCCGTTTCAGCTGTGAAAGGCTACCGCGCCACACTCGGCCTAGTCTTACGGCTGAAAGGAGTAGACATCTCCTCCTCCTCCGAGATTTCTCTACTCATGAGAAGCTACGAACGATTTTGCCCACCCAGGGATCTCAGGCTCCCTGCGTGGGATGTGACTCTCGTCCTAAGGAGCCTGACTCGTGCATCGTACGAGCCTTTACGAGAGTCGTCAGACAGGGATCTGACCCTCAAGACCGTCTTCTTGCTAGCTCTGGCATCGGCGAAGAGAGTTGGCGAGCTTCACGGACTTTCCTTTGATGTTAAACACTCGAGGGGATGGGGATCAGTTACGCTTGATTTCGTCCCGGATTTCGTAGCGAAGACTCAGAACCCTTTGGTCCCTGACGCACGGTTCGAGTCCTTCACGGTCCCCTCCTTAGAGGACTTTGTAGGTAATGAACCAGACGAGATGCTACTGTGTCCTGTTAGAGTGCTGCGGCGCTATCTGACGAGAACTCGGCGCCTCCGGCCTGAGTGTCGACGACTCTTCGTTAGCACTGGCTCGACCAAGAAAGAAGTGTCCAAGAACACCATCTCTTTCTGGCTTCGTGAGACAATAAGGAGAGCGTACTCTGCTGCAGGAGAAGACAACACCGGTACGCTTCGTCCGAGAGCTCACGAGGTCCGCAGCATTGGTCCGTCCCTCGCATTCCGGAAGAATATGTCGGTGTCACAGGTGCTGAAGGCGGGTGTGTGGTCCCAGCAGACTACCTTCACCTCCTTCTACCTCCGGGGTGTTGCACACAAGTCCTTGGACACTTTTTCCTTGGGTCCTGTGGTGGATGCTCAACAAGTTGTGTAGCTTATCCAGCTCCTCTAACAGGACAGGTTGTGATTGGGAGATTGAATGTGGAGTGACTGGCCTCTCTTCTTTCTCCCCATCCTGGCTCTCTTCCCATGGGCAGGGAGCGGACGTGCCGTTACAAGCTGGATCTGGCGATCGAGGCAGGTAAGCACATAACGGGAGCTCCTGTTCTATTTCTGTTCAGGTTAATAGAAGCAACCCCACTCCTTCCTCTTGCAAGGGGAGGAAGAGACCATGACTAATAGACAAACCCAATGCTTGTATTTGCCTTATTGTCATCCGACGTCAAATTCTTCCTAGCCTACTTTGCATGAACTGACGTCTCCTCTTTCATGCAAAGGAACCCAGAAGTCTGACAACTGATCCTGCGTTTCTTACAACCCGATCTTTTGTCAGAGGCAGTTTTTCCCTTCCTCGCTCTCACAACCAGGAAGGGAAGACAAGGTGGTGAACTCCAGTCAGTTCAGAGAGACTTTATCAGATTCCTCCCTCCAATCAGTGAGTCTCCTAATGTAAAGGACCGAGGGTTTGTATATTGTGTCAGAACAAATAACAATTTTTAAAGTAAATTGTATTTTTCCTAACTATACAAACCCGAGGTCCTTTACACTTTATGCCCACCTCATGCCACCCCTCAATCTGATACCTGGGCTGAAAGGCAAATTGGAATGTTTACATCTGGGCAGGCGGTATTCCCGCCTCCCGGACAGTAGTTAACTGCCTAACCACCTTGTTTGAAGTTCAACGGCCGTTTCCAGTCTACGCCTGAAAGTAATCCCTAATGTAAAGGACCTTGGGTTTGTATACTTAGGAAAAATACAATGTACTTTAAAAATTATATTTACTTGGTTTTATAATTTGTCTATTAAGTTATAAACACTTCTTTATGAATGTTAAAATTAGGATGACTGAAAATGTATAAGATTCCGACAAAATTTCCCCCATCGATTTATTTCCAAAGGTGATACTCACTGTTGGCTATATTTTGGACAGTCACACAGCAGATGTTTTGACTGTTATCAACACTTTGCATTCTGGGCATTCGGGAGGCAGGTCTTGTGGACTGTTCATCAAGGGTCCACATGTCAAACGAGTATGGCCTATTCGCGGACGCTTCAGAATTACTTGTGTGCGTCTCTCTCTCTCTCTGACATGATAAGCTCCATTTTCCAACACTGGATTTTATCTGTTTAAATTTACTATTTATAGGTTCCTCATTCCATATATTTTGCCATTTATTTACAATGATTGTTTTTATATCTTATATAATCACTAATTGAGATTTTGTTCATGAGACTTACCTGTCAGATATATATATAGCTGTAGTCTCCGAAGTCCGACAGAATTTCAAAATTTGCGGCACTGCAGTGGCCGATCAGGTGGTTAGTACACATTCCGCCGCTGGGAGGCGGGCATCAGGAACCATTCCCATTTTCTATTCAAATTTTCTCTGTCGCCGGACTGTCAACACCTGTTGTCAGTTCCCCGCCATTTGATTTCGAAATTTGTTGTCACTTAAGTATTTTGGTTGTTTTTTGGTTTCGACTTGGATCTGTGACTTGGCATACGCTTTTCTGGACCGTTTTTGATTTTGCTTTTGACTTTTCTTTAAATAAGATGTCTTCCTCTAGCTATCGTGTCTGTAGCTTGGGTGATTGTAAGGTGAGGCTATCGAAGGCTTCTGTAGATCCTCACACTTTATGTATGAAATGCAGGGGTATGGAATGTTCTATGGATAATCGTTGTAATGAATGTGAGGGATTATCTGAAGGGGAGTGGAAGAAGTATGAAGCCTATATGCTAAAAATTGGGCGTGATAGGTTGAGGAGGTCTTCCTCCAGGAGTGCTTCTGTAGATGGACAGTCAGGGTTTTCTCATGTTAGTAACCCTGTAGTTTTTAGTCCTAACCCGTGTAGTGTTGCCTTCAGGCCCTGAGGTTGTTGCTGCAGAGAATAATACCTTGGCTCTCGTTTTAGAGTCAATTCGCGCTCTTGAAAACAAAGTGAATGCCCTGCAAGGGCAAAGTGTTGTTTGTGTTAATGCCCCTAGTGTTGTGGAGGGGGTGTCAGATCGGCCCTATAATGCTTCTAGGCCTGGACCTCTGCCGAACTCCCAGGATACAGGGAGGGGGCATGTCGAAAGCCGCATGAAGGTTACGGGGACTTCCCACCGATCTGACGTCCCTTCGGCAGGTCCTGATGACCCTACCCAGGCTGCCAGGGATCGTGCACTGGTACGCATCCATAAGGATTGCTTCTCGTCCTCCGACACGTCCTCCCCACGTCGGGGTTGGAGCTCTAGCTCTCGGTTGGACTCTCGCCCTCTTAAGAGAAGCTTGAGAGGAGAGGACGCTTCACGTCCTCTTCCTCTAGACGTTTTGTGCTCTTCCCCTGAAAGTTTCGGGGATGTTCCTCAGCGGAAGAAGTTTCGTTGTGCAACGGATGATGACGCTGCTCGACCCCCTAGTCGCGCTAAGGCAAGGGCTGTTGCTTATTCACCGGTGAGAAAGAAGAAGACGTCCCATCTCCCCTCTCCTTCTCGCAGGTTCAGCCCTTCTCCCGAGAGAGCTGTTTCTCCAACACGTCAGATTTTGTTGGGCATGCAACAGCAGCTGGATACTCTCATGGACCGTAGAAAGGACAGGCCAGACGTCGTAAGGATCTGCATCTGCCTGTTAAGAAGTCCAGGCCTTCACCTTCGTCTCCTGTGTTTCGTGGCGTCTTCGTCTGCTAGATCGCATGAAGCTTCTCGTCTTTCACCTAAAGAAGGTATAAAGAAGCTTCCAACCAGGACGCTTCGCGCGCGCCACAACGTGAAGCTCTTTCCGTATCCAGCCATGGAGCTGCGCGCGCTCCCCGCCAGGACGCACCTCGCTCGCCTCGCTTTATATCTTCACGCCCTTCTTACGTTGACACCACGCCTGCAGTGCTTCATGATGCTCAACTTCCCGCTTCGACTTCTGTCGTTCTTCAGGATTTAGCCACGACTTCTTCTAAATACGAGAGGTCCCGCTTACGTATCGGCGAGTCGGGTCTCCTTCCTCCTCGCTCTCTAGACCCTCCAGCGGAGGAAGAAGAACCCCTTCCGTCAGAGCCTTCGGACGAAGAGAAACACGCTTCTTCTTCTACTGATTATCAAACTCTGACTTTTTTGTTTAAGGATCTGTTTCCTGATACTTTTCAAGCTTCAGCTCCTCTCTCTCCCCCTTCACAGTTGGCTTCGTCTCAAGTGAGAAGAACTCCTGGTTTTCTTAAGATGAAGAAGTCCTTCTCTACCAAGAGGGCATTCAAGAAAGTTCAGGACTGGATGACTATTAGAAAAAACCAGGAAAGTCTTCTTTTTCGATCTGTTTGCCTCCTTCACGTTTGTCCGGCAAAGCAGGCATTTGGTATGATACAGGTGAAGATATTGGCTTGACAGTTCCTCGACTTCTCAAGGATTTTTTGCATCAGTCTTGTTGACACCTCCAGAAGGTCTCATTTGTCCTCTTCTAAGGTTTCTTGGACTCTTACGGAAATGGACCACCATCTTAAAGGACTCTTCAGGACTGTGGAAGTCTTTATCTTCTTGGACTGGTGTCTGGGAGTTTTGCACACGAGGCTAGTGGCAGCCCTGTGGAGTTCCATTAGTCTGGGGAGCTGTCCAGTGTACTGCGGTGCATGGACAAGGCCGTCAGGGATGGCTCTGAAGAACTTGACTAAGTTTTCGTCGGCCTCTTTTAAAAAAGAGGGCATTGTTTGCTCTTTCTCGGCAAAGTCTGTTTCCCCAACACAGAAGGGAGAGCTACAGTTCGCTCCTTTCTCAAGCCATCTCTTTCCCAGACCTTGGTTAAAGATATCGCTGCCAGCCTTCAAGAGAAGGCGACTCAAGACCTCCTTTCCAGGTCTTCAAACTGCGTCCTTCAGCACCATCATCGTCTCATCTTTTCCACAGCAGGCTAAGAAGAAGCAGCCCTTTCGTGGAGGAGCTTCCATGGGGAGCTTCTCGAAACCCGCGCCTCGAGGGAGAGGTTTCCCTAAAGGCAAAGTCGCCTCCAAGAGAGGTGGCAAGTGACTCCTTTCACCTCCAGACACCAGTAGGAGCCAGGCTTCTTCATTTTGCCCAAGCCTGGAGAGAGAGAGGGGCAGATGCTTGGTCCCTCCAAGTAGTAGAGAGAGGCTACCTAATTCCTTTTCTGACTCTTCCTCCTTTGTCTCCAACCCCCAGAGATCTGTCTCCCCATTACCTTCTCGCCAAGCAGAAAATTTTGTTCGAACGTCTCGAACAGATGCTCGAGAAGAGAGCAGTGGAGCAGGTCTTAGACACAAAATCCCCGGGATTTTACAACAGACTGTTTCTAGTCCCGAAACATTCAGGAGGTTGGAGACCCGTCTTGGACGTCAGCAGGCTGAACGACTTTGTCCTGAAGGACAAGTTCAAGATGGAGACGTCTCAGTCAGTACTAGGAGCCCTTCGTCCCGGGGATTGGATGGTATCGTTGGATCTCCAAGATGCCTACTTCCACGTTCCTATTCATCCGCGTTCGATGAAGTATCTCCGGTTTGTCTTGGGGGGCAAGACTTACCAGTTCAGGGCTCTCTGCTTTGGACTCAGCACAGCCCGATTTTCGGGTGTTTACGCTTCTTATGAAGAACGTTGCGATGTGGTTGCACCTCTCAGGCGTCAGGATCTCTCTTTACCTGGACGACTGGTTGATTCGTGCGTCGTCAAAACAAAGGTGTCTGGAGGACCTTCAGTTAACTCTGGAACTTGTGAAGTCCCTGGGACTTCTAGTCAATGCAGAAAAGTCGCAGCTGATCCCCTCACAGTCCATTGTTTATCTGGGGATTCAGATGAATTCAGCGGCTTTTCTAGCGTCTCCATCGCAAGAACGGCAGTGTCAATGTTGCGAAAAAGTCTCGGTCTTCTTGGAGAAGGAAACATGCTCGGTAAGGGAATGGATGAGTCTGCTGGGGACCATTTCCTCGCTGGAGAAGTTTGTATCTCTGGGAAGACTGCATCTCAGGCCTCTTCAGTTCTATCTATTGGAGAACTGGCAAAACAAGAAGACTTGGAAGAGGAATTGAGGATCCTTCCTTCGATAAAGAAGTGCCTGAAGTGGTGGCTCGATCCTGCGAAGTTGGGAAAAGGGATCTCCCTCAAGCTTCTGAGCCCTGACCTAGTGTTGTTTTCCGACGCATCATCAGCAGGTTGGGGGGCAACACTGGGGGGAAAAGAAGTGTCAGGAACCTGGAGAGGGGAACAGGTGTCCTGGCACATCAACACCAAAGAGTTGGCGGCGATCTTCTTAGCCTCCAATTCTTCTTCGAGGTCCAAGTTTCCAATCGTGTTGTTCAAGTGAACTCGGACAACACTACGGCGTTGGCTTACCTCAAGAAACAGGGCGGAACACACTCTCGTTCCCTGTTCGGCCTTGCAAGAGAGATTCTCCTTTGGGCTCATGCTCGCAACATTTCAATCCTCACAAGATTTGTTGCAGGGGTCGAAAATGTTCGAGCAGACCTGCTCAGTCGGGCGCCATCAACTTCTGCTGACGGAATGGACCCTTCATCAGGAGGTTTGCCAAGATCTCTGGAAACTTTGGGGTCGCCCTCTCGTGGATCTCTTGCGACCTCAAGAACAGCGAGGCTTCCCTTACTGCTCATCTGTACTCGACCCGGGGACAGTGGCGATAGATGCTCTTCTCTGGGATTGGACGGGATGGACGTGATATGCCTTTCCCCGTTCAAGATTCTGGGAGAAGTGATTCGCAAGTTCTCGGTCTCACAAGGAACAAGGATGACTCTCATCGCCCTGTTTTGGCCTTCGAACCACTGGTTCTCGGAGATTCTCTTCTGGTTGGTAGACGTTCCGAGGACCCTACCTATGAGAGCAGATCTGCTCAGACAACCCCCACTTCGCGAGATATCATCAAAACCTTCCCGCTCTGAACCTGACTGCATTCAGACTATCGAGAAATTGGTCAGAGCGAGGGGGTTTTCTGGCCGAGTGGCATGGGCCATCGCTAGAGCCAGAAGAGCTTCCTCTATCAGAGTTTATCAAGCGAAGTGGGCAACCTTCAGGGGTTGGTGCAGCAAGAAGGGAATTTCCTCTTCCTCGACCGCTGTGAGCCAGATCGCTGATTTCCTCCTTTATTTGAGAGAAAAACTCAAGTTAGCAGTTCAGACAATCAAAGGTTATCGGAGCATGCTTTCTTCTGTTTTCAGAAACAGAGGACTGGATTTGTCTGACAATAAGGACCTCCACGATCTCTTGAGGTCTTTCGAGACGTCTAAGGTTCCTCGGCCAATTCCTCCTACTTGGAATTTGGACGTTGTGCTCAAGTTTTTAATGTCCAGTCCTTTTGAGCCTCTCCAATCTGCATCTTTTAGGGATGTTACTAGGAAGACGGTCTTCCTCACTGCTCTGTCGACGGCAAAGAGAGTGAGCGAAGTTCAGGCTACCAACCGTCATGTGGGCTTCAAGGGACACAATGCTGTCTGCTCTTTAACCCCTACGTTCTTGGCTAAGAACGAAAGGCCTTCTAACCCTTGGCCTAGATTTTTTGAAATTAAAGGTTTGACAGACCTTATTGGACAGGAACCTGAGAGAGTTCTATGTCCTGTTAGAGCTCTCAAGTATTACCTTAAAAGAACTCAGGACATTCGTGGTCCCTCGGATAACTTATGGTGTTCTGTGAGGCAGCCAGTTAATCCCATGTTGAAGAATGCACTGGCATTCTTCATTAGGAATGTCATCAAGGAGGCACATTCTTGTTGTGACGACTCCAACTTCAAGTTGTTGAGAGTCAACGCCCACGAGGTGAGGGCGGTCGCTACCTCCATGGTGTTCCAGAAAAATATGGCACTCAGTGACATTCTCAGTGCCACATTTTGGCGAAGCGATTCAGTGTTTGCCTCACACTACTTGAGAGATGTTAAGGTAGCATACGAAAATTGCTTTTCGCTGGGACCATACATTGCTGCTTCAACAACCTTGGGGTCAGGGGGTAGCTCTGCTCCTATCCTTTAATTGTGTTTTTATGGTTGTTGGGTCGATTGATGGAGACAGTCTTCCCAATCCATTGCAGACTAATGTCTTAGTGTTGGTTAGGTGGTTAGTATGCTCTTTTGTCCTTGTTGTATGGTCTATGATCTAGTCACATTGTGGTCACGCCCCCGTTGACAGATCATCTAGCAGTCGCCAGCTTTATAGGTCACTACCTCGCTGGGGTCTCTAGAAAAGCAGAAGCAGACTAGGGTGACAGTAACCACTCAGTCAGCTATGCTATCAGGTAAGGAACCTAAATAATTTTACCTTCAAATTTGTTTTTCCCTAATTCTTGGCTGTCTCTACCCCCCTCCAAAGGTGGTGTTCAGCTATATATATATCTGACAGGTAAGTCTCATGAACAAAATGATATTTTAATGATAAAATAAAGTTTGTTCATACTTACCTGGCAGATATATATATTCATATTGCCCTCCCTCCTCCCCTCAGGAGACAGTGGCGTTAGAAAATCTGAATAGAAAATGGGAATGGTTCCTGATGCCCGCCTCCCAGCAGCGGGAATGTGTACTAACCACCTGATCGGCCACTGCGTGTGCCGCGAATTTTGAAATTCTGTCGGACTTCGGAGACTACAGCTATATATATATCTGCCAGGTAAGTATGAACAAACTTTATTTTATCATTAAAATATCATTTTTACATTTGCTCTTGCCAAATGGACTGCTTCTTTAGCTGCTTTATCTGCTTCTTCATTTCCTTTAACCCCTACATGGGCAGGAGTCCAACATATTTCAGTTTGTTCCGACACAATATACAAACCCTCGGTCCTTTACATTAGGAATTACTTTCAAGCATAGGCTGGAAACGGCCGTTAAACTCTTGAGCAAGGTGGTTAGGCAGTAACTACCGCCAGGTAGGCTGGGATACCCGCCTGCCTGGATGTAAACATTCCAGTTTGCTTTCGGCCGTCATGCGTTGCTGACGTGTTTTCGTTCTCTCTTCCTGACTGTCGTTAAGCTCTTATTATCCCGGTGGGATCTTTCTGTTTTTTTGTTTATATATACGTGTGTTTGATATTATTAATACAAACCCACGATTTGTGAAACCTTGCATAAGCCGTTGTTCCCTGCCTGTGTCTGGGGTTTGACGGCCAAGGGCGTAACTGGAGTAGCGAAACCAAGTGGTAATGCTTCTCTCCAGCAGCCCTTTACGTAAATACTGAAGGCGCCCCTGTACTTTCGGAGATATAGTTTGGGACGCAATATCCTCACTCCCCTACATCCATCGGGACATAAGAGTTAGTTCCCTTCTTGGGCTTCCGCCCTCCGTGTATAAGGGGCATCACTAATTTCTTCCTACTTATGCTGAGTGTTGCTCGCCGCCTGTGCTTAGAGAATTGCGGGCCAAGTGGGAGGTTGCGGGCGTCGTCGATAAGTTTCGCTTTCACGGTGCCCTTGGTGGCCTCCCCTCCGTCCTTTTTTCTCTTCCCGTAGGTTCTTCCTTCTCCCCTTTAGTAGATCTCTCTCTTTCGTCCTCTTTGCTCGCTCGTCGGGCGAAGACCAGGGACGGGGAGCGATCGGGCGACCTGGTCTAGAGTACTGTACCTCCTCCCGCTGCATAGGGCAGTTCCCCTTGCAGTGGGAGGAGCCTCCCTCTACTAATCATCTTTGCTTTTCTTTCAGGTTGACAGTGAGCATCACAGACACAGCAGTAGTTGGCTGGACATATCAAAGAATATCTTGCATGAAGCAGTCCTGACATTCGTTCAGTGTTGCTTCGGGATCGACCTCAATACCTGGTTAGATGACATATTTCCACGTCGGGATCGCTCTGACTCTGTTCCCGCCGATGTGGATCGATCGCTGTCATTGCTGGTTTTCATGTATGCTATTGCAATGCCTCCTGCGTATCTATGGTCCATCTGCTCCTGCTATTCCCGGTGTTATGCTCTTGTCAACTTGACAAGTCTCTGGGCTGCTCTTCCTGGTCTCCTGCTGCAGCTGCCCTGATCACTCCTGTTGCTGCTGGTGACTTTCAAATGACATTCTGTCCGTTGCAGTAGCTCCTGCCTTCCGAACCGCTAACGCAGCTCCTGCATCGGATGTCCTGATCGTGCCCGCTTCTTCTCCTAGTGATTGTGCCCGGGGCCGCTTCCGTTGTGTTCCTGCCAGCTGCCCTGGAGGTACGATGTCTGCCATCATGTAGATGTTGGCGTGAAAGGGAAGGAATTCGCCTTGTGGAAGTGACGTTCCTGGCCGTTGCAATAGCTCCTGCCCTCCGAACCTGTGCCGTAGCTCCTGCATCGACTGTCCTGATCATTCCTGCCACTTCTGGCGATCGTGCCCGGGCCGCTTACGTGCGTTCCTGCCAGCTGCCCCAGGGGTTACGATGTCCGCCATCCTGTAGAAGATGTAGGCATGAAGATGTAGGAAGTTGTCCTGTTGAGGTGATGTTCCTGGCTGTTGCAGTAGCTTCTGCCTTCCGAACCGCTGCCGTAGCTCCTGCATCGACTGTCCTGATCATGCCTACTGCTTCTCCTGGTGGTGGTGTCCTGGCTGCGTCCGTTGTGTTCCTGCCGGACTACCCTGGAGGTTACGATGTTTCGTGTCCACCATTCTGTAGAAGATGTCGGAGTGGAGGTGAAGGAAGCTGCCCTGTGGAAGTAGCCGCCATCTTCTTCATCTTATCTTAGATTTTGTCTTCTGGTGCGTCTTCCCTTCCTCTCCCGAGGTCCAAGGGGGTCCCGAGAATCGGACAGACCTCCGTCGGCCAAAGGAGAGGAATGCTGCTTCTTCCCCTTGATGCCCTTGGACGTCTAGGGACTGCCTCCTTCCGAGGAGGCAGTGGGTCTCTCGTTGGCTCTTCCTGACCTTCGGGTTAGGAAACCGATTTGCATAGTCCTGGGTTTTGTGTTTTGGAAGCTGCGGGCGCGCAGACCTCAGTTTGTGATCCCGTTCCCGAGTCTTAGAGGTTCCGCCTTTAAGATGGGGGCTGCTTTGGGCACTCGTTCGCGAGCCACTCCGAGTGCTCGAGATTCTATGGAATATCGAGTATCCCGATCTGGTCTGGAGAGATTTTCCTCGGCCCAGTTTGGGAACAGCGCGAGAGAAAGGGCCGAGGCACCCAGGAATCTCGGCTCCTCTTCCTGCCAGCACCGCAAGCGCTCCCGAGTGTTTGTCAGTGCTCGGTCGGGTTCCCAGCCTGGTGTCTCGATCCTGTCGGTTCGAACATCAGAAGAAGCAGGGAAGAGATTCACTTTGGGAGTCCTGCGGGACTTCTAAGAGACTGACTCTCTTCCGGGAGACAAGTTTCTCTTGTTGGCTCTTCCCGCCCTTGGGCGGAAACCGATTTGCATTCTCCTGTGGGATCTTGCGTTTCGGGGGCTGCGAGAGCTCGGCCTCTTGAGGCCACGCCCTCATTGCCAGTCTTGGAAGTCTGCATCTAAGACTGGTTCTGTGCTTGGCTCTTTCAATCTATTAGGAAACAAAGTAGCCGCTCCCAATTTTTGGAAGTCTCGTGGGTAGCTCGAACTCTATGAATCACGAGCGCTCTCCTTACGAGAGGCCAGGACGAGAGAAAGTGCCGAGACACCCAGGTGTCTGGTTGCTGGGACACCCAGGTGTCTGGGTGCTGAGACGCCCGGGTGTCTGGGTGCCGAGACCCCAGGTGTCTCGATACTGCCCGCCAGCTGCTTCGGTTGCTCGGCCGGGCTTCATTCTTGTGTCTCGAACTTTAGGGTTCGAGCATGCAAGATAGCAGACACAGAATTCCCCTTTGAACCTTCTTCTCGAGGGGCCTCGGCCTCGAAGGAGTTTAGAGTTCAGGAAACTAGCAATTGTTCACAGCAGACGAGTCCAGCCTGCCCAGTTACAATTGTGTTCGCGCAATTGGCTCGGCTCGGCCCCTGGTCGCACTTACGAGACTGGCTCGGCTCGACTCAGCTTGCCAGACTGGCTCAGCTCACCCCGCCTGCCTCCCAGTCCACCACATACCAACCAGCTGGATCGCGTTAGCGTGATTGGCTCGGCCCCACACGGTTTTTTCCGATTCGGGTTCTCGGCTATGTTCGAGTGAACTTTTTGCTCTTCCCAGGAAAGCGCTTTGCCGCAGCACAAGTGCTCTTCTTTCCCCGTGTGGCAGTAATCTCCTTCGGTTGATTATCACTCACGGTCCGCCCCTCCTGCTTATCATACTGGCAGGACAGGTAGGGATACTCTTTTCTCCTCACCTGTTCTCTTTTCCTCTCAGTTGTTCCGAGAGGCGCGAGACGGACAGAGAGAGCTCCGACAAAATTTTCTTTCGGAGTTCGGCCGCCTGGCTTGCTTTGGGTATCAGTCTCCTGATTCTCTCGTATTATAACCAAGTAGCCGAGGAGGGTTTCATGGGATCTGTCAAGGTCTCCCTCCAAGGAGAGAGGTACAGGAGTTTCACGCATCGGAAACAGTGAGGGTCTTCCTCTTCAAGTTACGATCACCCCCGTGTTCTCGGAGAACTTCCCGCTGATTTGTCGGCACGAGGATCCCCGGGACAGGACCACAGCTCCCCCAATGAATAACGTTCATCACTCGCAACCCTTGCAGTTTCCGAGGGGCCGAGAGTGCCAGGGACCGCTGCGGTCCTTGCTTTTGAGAGCGTTCTGGACCTGATGAATTCTTTTCTTCGAAGGAGTTAATTCAGGTCGAGACACCAAGCTTCCACCCCTGCCTCGACAGAATATGAATTCGTCTTGCCTTGGAGGGTCTTGCCGACTGCAGTTTTTTGGGCAATTCTGGTGCTAAGAAGAAGGACTTTCTCCCAATTTGGATCTCTGGTTTCGTAAGTCCCGAGTTGGCTCGACCCTTGGGATCGAACCTTTACTTGGTTCTGCCTTTGTCTTTCAGAGATTTGCCAGATACCCCAGTAATCAAGGTTCCCACCAGGGTGGGCACTGACTTGTCCTTTGGACAATGGCCAAGAACTTTGGGTCTTAGTCATCTCAACTCGACCTTGAGTTCAAGCCAGCCCCCCTCAACTCCTTAGCTAACAAGTCCTAGGCTTCAGAAGAAGATTGCAACTGCTGATGCCTGGACGAAATGATATTTATCGAGTCTCTGGAACTGGCAGCGACATTGCCGAGACCTGGAAATGGATTCCTTCAGGAGAAGTATCTATTTCCCTTAGGTCTCGGCAATTCTTTCCATCGAACTTCCATCCCGCCACCTCTCCCGTGCTCCCGATTCGGGAAATGCCAGTCCGGCTAGAGCTAATTGCCTCGGTACCCTGTCATTTTGCAAGAAGCTTCCCCATTGTGGAGAATGGAAGTCTGCTTCCTTTCCTCCGTTCTTTCCTCTTCGATGTATGAGGAAAGAGTTAGGCTAATGTTTGATTGAAGGAACCTTCAAATATGCTTGCATATTCCCCTCACATCTTGTGTCTACTTACGGATTCACAGATTAAGGAATAGGCGCACACTGGTAAGACCTTGTCTTGAATTTGTGTGACTGAGACGATTAGTACCTTCTCATCACCGTCCTGGGCTCAGGGCAGCCTTTTGGCCTTCCGAGAATTCAGGATGGGTTTTGCAGCACTCACTGGTTTCGTTGAACAACAAAACCACAGTAGTGGCATTTGTCGACAAACAAGAGGCAATCGTTTTTCCTCCTGTTTCATCTGGACGTTTGCAGGTACTCGAGTGTTGTTCTATTGCACACTCGACAGCTTAATTAACCAGATGCATTCCTGGTGGGGATGTATTGGTAGGCAAGCCTGGCCTCGGGTTTGAGTGATCGGGACGGAACATGCTGCTCACTCTTTCTTCACGAAGATTCATGCAGAGACTGCTCGACTTAGAAATCCCTACCGTCCTTCTGTTGCCTTCCTGCACACAAGTCAGTAGTTTTTTCTCGCTCCTTCATACCAGACCAGGGGCCGCTCTGTTGAGGCATGCTATCTTTTTGGTGAAAACTTGATATCAACGTTTTTTCCCTCCGTATTTGTCTGTTTCACTAGGGGTTCACAAACATTGCTCACCCCGAGTTACAGACAAACACTTGAAGTCTTCACCTTCATCCAACCTGATTGCCGAGGCATCGAGAAGAATTCCGCTTGACCCAACCTCCTGTAGCAGCTTACACAAGAAGCGGTTCTTGAGGCAGTACATCCGTGTGTGTTCAGGACTGGGAGACTTTCCAGCTTTCCTTGCAAGCACAGGCTTTCTCGCCGAGCGGCAACGGATATAGCTGGATATCCCTTGAAGTCCTCTGCAACACTGTCCCAGGGACTGGATCCGTCTTTGCTGGTGGTGTCGTTGTCGGAACTTCTAATTGGGTGAGAGTCGCTCGTCAAGTCTGGACTTCCTCGTCTTCTCCGCCAAGAATTGCTTCTCTCCCTTTCATTTGTGAAGAACTTAGGCCCTTGTGACCTAGCCTTCTATCTGAAGTAGCCTTCGTCTCCTCAGTCGAGAGTTAACTATGGACGAGAAGCTTCTTCAGTTGTGCTCTCCCATGGAACTGTTTCGTGGGTGGCATGTGCCTTACAAGAGTCGTTGGATAGAGATATGCCCTCTTAGGACCATGTCTCATCTTACCCTGGCCTTGGCATAGAAGATGGAAGAACAGGAATGGGGATCGTACCTCGACTCCTTCTCGGATGTCGTAGGTGGACTCCGAATCCATTGGCATCGACTGTCAGGTTCGAGTCCTTCTTGTTCCCCTCCTCCTTGGACTTTGTGTTGATGATCCAGATCATTTGTTACTTTGTCCTATTGGGAGCTGTGGTACTTCCCGAAAGGCTTGACATTCCTAACCTGGATGTCCTCATCATTTTCGCTAGTACTGTCTCTCCCAAGGAAGAAGTGTCTAAGGACACATCTTCCTGCTGACTTCATGAAGCGATCAAAGGAGGTACTTGGCAGCTGACGACGACAATACCGGTACCTTTCACCCAAGAGCTCATGAAGTCAATGGCTTGGTCCATCCCTCGCATTCTGGAAGTTTCTGTTGGTCTGGAAGCAAGACGTGATCTCTTAGACCACACTCTTGTCTTCTTCCTTCGGTCTTGCCCACAGTCCACTGGAACCCTTTTTCCTTGGCTCTGTGGTGGCTGCTCAACAAGTTGTGTTGTCTTACCCAGCTCCTTCAAAAGGACGAGTTGCATCTCGCCTAAGGCGTTGGTTGTGGAAGTGAGAAGGATTCCGAGAGTGACTGGCCTCTCTTCCTCCTCCTTCCCCGTCCTCCAACTTCTCCTTCTTAGGGATGAGAATAGGACTCGAACCAATAGCTGCTGGAACTGGCACTGATGCGGTAAGACTACACACCGAGCACCCATTCTATTTTTCTTATAGAATCATAGGAGCAATTCTGCTCCTTCCTCTAGCAAGGGGAGGAAGGAGAGACTGGCAATAAGGGAACCCTATCTCGGCTTTTCCTTACTGCCTCCGACTCTAGATCCTTCCAGCGTATTTCGTAGGAGCTGCATTTCCTCACTCATGCGAAAAGGTCCAGTATCTCACATTTGATCTTGCAGTTCCTACACTCCGATCAATATGTCAGAGGCACGGTACGACTCCTCGCTCTTTCGACCAGGAGGAGTAACCTAGGTGTGCAGAACTCCAGTCAGTGCAGGAGACTCACTCAGATTCCTCCCTCCAACCAGTGAGTCTTCGTAATGTAAAGGACCGAGGGTTTGTATATTGTGTCGGAACAAATAACAATTTTTAAAGTAAAGTGTATTTTTCCTAACTATACAAACCCGAGGTCCTTAATGCTTTATGCCCACCTCATGCCACCCCTTAATCTGAACCTGGACCGAAAGGCAAAGTGGAATGTTTACATCCAGGCAGGCAGGTATCCCCGTCTGCCTGGCGGTAGTTACTGCCTAACCGCCTTGCTCAAGAGTTTAATGGCCGTTTCCAGCCTACGCCTGAAAGTAATTCCTAATGTAAAGGACCTTAGGTTTGTATAGTTAGGAGAAATACAATTTACTATAAAAATTGTTATTTCACTTCCGTAGTTAATGATTGGTAACCTGTTGCTTTATACAGTATGGTAAGACTGTCTATCAGCTCCCCAATTTGTGTGTGATAGTTTTTTAATTAGACTTAGTGCCCCTTTGCATTTAGATTTGTTCTGACACGATATACAAACCGTCGGTCCTTTGCGTTAGGAATTACTTTCAGCTTAGGCTAGAAATGGCTGTTAAACTCTTGAGCAAGGTGGTTAGGCAGTAACTGCTGCCAGGTAGGCGGGAATACCCGCCTTCCCGGATGTAAACATTCCAGTTTGCTTTCGGCCGTCATGCATTGCAGACATGGTTTCAGATCTCTCTGCCTGACTGTCGTTAAGCTCTTATTATCCCAGTGGGATGTTAATGTATTTTGCGTACAGTATATATTACATGTTTTTTATATTTTTTAATACAAACCAACGATTTGTGATAACCTTGCATAGCCGTCGTTCCCCTACGCTGTGTCTTGGGTTGATGGCCAAGGGTGTATTTAAAGGAGCGTAACCTAGTGGTAATGCTTCTCTTCCAGTAGCCCTTTATTTAGTTACTGTACTGAAGGCGTTCCCCTGTACAATCAGAAATAATAGATTGGGACATAATATCTTCGCTTCCCTACATTGATCCCCCTTAATGAGAGACTGCCGTGACGTAGTCGCATGGCTCCAGCATAGAATATTCTTTCTCATGCTGTAGATTTGCGACGGGCAAGGGGGCTCTCGAACGAGGGGAAATCATTCCCCCTGTTTGACTAAATGTCTCTCTCTGTCCTCTTTTTCTTCTGCTCCTTTTTTACTTCTTCCTCCAGCTTATTTTTCAATTCTCTTCCATCTTCCTATCCACCCGCTATGACTACCGCTTCTATATATGTATATGTATGTGTATATATGTATATGTATATATGTGTATATATATATATGTATATATATATATATGTATATGTATATGTGTATGTATATATGTATATATATATGTATATTTTCCAACTCTTTGGCTTACATAGTGTGGATATTTCCACCTTCATTAAATTTCCTGTCTGTGTGAAAGGAAAGGGCATCATACCTTGGATTGGGGTTCATGTTCGAAGCTAAATGTGGGAACTCTGATTGGGAGCGTCACCCAATCCGATGATGTTTGGACCAGAAGGGTGTTAGTATGATGTCATATTGACACCCTGAAGGCGGAACTATCCCTGAGATCAGCCCGTGGATTCCAGGGGTGGGCTGTTATTAGGGGTAGGACTCCCAACATATTTTCCAGTATGCCCACCAACATAGTGAGAGTGGGGATGATTGTATTCTAGTAATAGTCTCGGTCCCAACAAGCGGGCTAGGCTTACACTTGTGCCTCTCTGATATGTTGGTGCTATCCCTTTTTGGGTAGGGTAAGGGGTGGTCATCTGGGAGTCAGTTCCTACTGGTGTCATTAGCTGAGAAAAGGGCCCCATGAAAAGTCAATGGTACTTCTTCAGTGTTCACCAGCAGTTTTTTTTTTTTTTTTTTTTTTTTTTACCAATTTTTTCATGGAAGGTCCCCATGTTGAAATTAGTACCCCTGGGCCAAATGACAATCAGACACGACCCAGTGCCAGGCAAGAAAGAATACAGCCAGGAATCCCCAACAAAAAGCATCTGGTTCCAGTATTGTCACACTGGAACCATTTGCAATAAAGAAAAGCAAGAAGTATGAAATAGTTCCTGGGGTCTTTGTACCCAACTCATATGAAAAATATTTGAATTTGAAGCTCAATGGTGACAATATTGATATTTTTGAGGTAAACAGGGAAATTGTAAATGTTGTGGCAGACAACCGAAAATATCCCCTCAGAACAGTAATATGCTCCTGGTAGAGAGTATCTCCCCAGAGGAAAGTATGAAGTTGATGAGTTTGTCGGCCCTTGCGGGAGTTATGGTGGAGTGCACTCCCCACTCCAGCTTGAACTGCAGCAAGGGTTTGATTTATGCCCCTCAGCTAATGGGTTTCTCTGAGGAGAAACTTTCAAATGAATTGAAAGATCAGGGTGTAATTAAGGTGAACAGGATCACAAAGAAGGTGGATAGAGATCGGATACCTCAACCTACCTTGATATTGACATTCAATACGTTAAGACTCCCAGAGTATGTCTCTGCAGCCTGGCATAGATACAAAATAAAACAGTACATCCCGAGGCCCAGAAGGTGTTTCCACTGCCAACGTTTCGGACACACCCTTCAGTCAAAAATACAAGAAAATCCTGCGGTTTGTGTCAACTGTGGAGATGATGAGCATGGTATGTGCACAAGGGAACCTAAATGTGTTCACTGTGGTGAGGACATGCATCATCATCTCAACAGTGTGATATATATTTATTTGAAGAAGAAATTCAGGCATTAAAGTGATGGAAAGGATAACTTTTAAGGAAGCAAGAGAGAGAGCAAAAGCTAAGATTGTAAGACCTGGTCTAAGTTTTGCCTCAGTAGTAGCAAAACTTAGAAACCAACAGAAAGAGACAAATAAAGTAACCAAAATAAGAAGCACAAAGGTAGAGTCAAAAAAAGAATCGCTGAAAAGACGCCTAACAGATTCATCAGAATCTATTGATGATGGTAATGCAAAGACAAGGTTCAGTAGAACTAACAAGGAAGACGTCAACTTAGAGCTAAGAAAAATTGAAGTGTCAGTTGAGACACACCCTCCACCATCTGCCTCTTTGGAGGCGGGGCCAGCACTTGCTGGCCCAGTGCCAGCTTCTGTTGGTGCCAACTCCTCTTTGGAGGGCAAACCAGCAGATGCTGGTCCGCTGGTGCTTCTGCCTCTTTAAAGGCAGAGCTGGCTACTGCCAGCAATAGCAAGACAGATGAGGAAGTCTCTTTAGAGAACACCTCTGCTCTCTCCGTCTTGATTGAGACGGAGAGAAAAGAAACTAAAAAACCCCTCGGTGTCAAAGACACTGAAGGAAAGGATGTTGGCTCTTTCAAGGTGGTTATTCCCCCCAAGAAGCCAACAAAACTGCCCATTAACCCTTAAACGCCTGTTGGACGTTTTAAACGTTGTCCAAAATTGTCTGTCAAATGCCGAGTGGACGTTGCAAACGTCGACTGAAAATGCTTTTTTAAATATTGCGGAAAAATAATTGTAGGCCTAGTTTGTGGAAGATTTCAAATCCCGCGCCTCGGCGGATGCTGGGAGTTCACGGATCCAGCTGTTGTTTTGTTTCTGGCGTCGCCCAGACTAAAAGCATCATTGAATTTCCCCATCTCGCATCAGAGAGCATCAGAGCAGCACCTTGCATGGGGGGCGATATTTTGATTTGGGCGTGTTTTGTTGAACTTTGCGAGTGTTAGGCGTATTCGTGCTGCAACAGAACGTTTGCAGAGATGTCACAAAGGCGTCAGGACCGTGAAGGCGCATACTGCCTGTCGGAAGTGAGCGTGTGAGGCGAGTTTTAGACTGGGATGCTGGAGAAGGACCCAGCATCCAAAGTGAATTTTAACATTCGGTCAACTTTGACTCAACCGAAATGATCAAAAAAAAACGCATCCGTAAGCCATAATTATTACATTTGAGTAACAATCATTTACCTTCATTTTGCAACAAACGGAAAGTCTCTAGCACAATATTTAGAATTTTGGTGAATTTTTGAAAAAAAAAATTTTCCTCCGCTCCCTGGTGTCTGAACTCCGCTGAAAATCCTGTCATTTCTTGCGTCAGCTTGCCGTAATTTTTTCGCCATTTCATATTATTCGTTACATAAAGTGTTATACATCAAAATGTGTGCAATTTCATGTAGAATACAACAAAAATATATCATTCCTTTAGCTCTTCACAGTGTTTTAATATTTACATCGAAAATCACGATAACTGACAAAATTTTAACATTGGTCAACTTTGACTCAACCGAAATGATAGAAAAATGCATCCGTAAGCCATAATTATTACATTCGAGTAATAATCAATCATTTACCTTCATTTTGCAACAAACGGAAAGTCTCTAGCACAATATTTAGAATTTTGGTGAATTTTTGAAAAAAATTTTCCTCCGCTTGGCTGCGAACTCCGCTAAAAATCCTGTCATTTCTTGCGTCAGCTTGCCGTAATTTTTTCGCCGTTTCATATTATTCGTTACATAAAGTGTTATACATCAAAATGTGCGAAATTTCATGTAGAATACAACAAAAAATATGTCATTCCTTTAGCTCTTCACAGTTTTTTAATATTTTCGCCGAAATCACGATAACTGACAAAATTTTAACATTCGGTCAACTTTGACTTGACCGAAATGATCGAAAAACGCATCCGTAAGCCATAATTATTACATTCGAGTAACAATCAATCATTTTGCAACAAACGGAAAGTCTCTAGCACAATATGTAGATTTTTGGTGAATTTTTGAAAAAAAAATTTTCCTTCGCTCCGCACGCTCGTACTCTGCTGAAAATCCTGTCATTTCTTGCGTCAACTTGCTGTAATTTTTTCGCTGTTTCATATTATTCGTTACATAAAGTGTTATACATCAAAATGTGCGCAATTTCATGTAGAATACAACAAAAAATATATCATTCTTTTAGCTCTTCACAGTTTTTTTATATTTACATCGAAATAACGATAAATAGAAAAAATCAACCTTCGGTCAACTTTAACTCGATCGAAATGGTTCAAAAATGCAATTGTAAGCTAAAAAATTTACAGCCTAGTAATATTCAATCAATTTCCTTCATTTTGGCACAATTGGAAAGTCTCTAGCACAATATTTTGATTTTTGGTGAATTTTTGAAAAAAACTTTTTTACGTCCGTGTGTTACTAATTCATGCATCATTTTGTGATAATATTTTCTCTGTGTTGCTTTAATCGTTTTACAATCTGTTATATACCAAAATCATCGCAATTTAGTGTACAATACAACTAAAAAAATTAACTCATTAGCTTCAACCGTTTTCCTTACAGCGATTTGTATACAATTATATCGAGTTTTTTTTTTGCTGTCATATATTCCAATATTTATATATGATAATGATATTTTTTTATTTCTGATGGTTGCATACTAAACTTCAGGCAATGAGAAAAAAGGAGCCAAAGGAGACGTTTTTGAAAATAGGGCTTCGGCGTTAAAGGGTTAAATTGCCCTCCCCAAGTAGAAAAAAGAACCCTCCCAACCTTGTAAAAGGAACCATACTGATGGTCCCAGACAGAAATAAATTCACTTCCATAATTCAGTGGAACTGTCAGGGACTCGAGCAAAGTATGATTGAAGCTTTGCTCTTTGAAGCTTTTGCTCTATGAGCATTCTCCTGTTGGGGTATGTTTGCAGAGACCATGCTAGGTGAATATACCCCTTGTCCTAGGGAATATGTTCACTTCAGAACTGAATTTGATTTGGAAGTGGGAAATCACGGTGGATCCCTCATCTACATCCGTCGCGATACTCCACACTACAAAGTAAAACTAAACACTCCGCTTCAAGCTGTGGCTGTACGGATTAATTTAAGAAGGCAATATACTATATGTTCCCTTTACATTCCACCCAATAGTCATGTCTCCCCTAGAGGACTTAATATCCTTAATGTGGCAGCTACCAGAGCCATTTCTTCTTCTTGGTGACTTCAACAGCAGACATCCATTGTGGGGAGATGTAACATCAAACCAAAAAGGGAATATGATGGCATCTATCGTAGAAAATGAAGATATAGGCCTTCTTAATACTGGAGAACCTACTCATTATCACATTCAAACTGGTACTGTCTCCTGCATTGACCTTTCAATTTGTAGCTCTAATTGCAGTGTTGATTTTAGTTGGAGAACAAGAGATGACTGGCATACCAGTGACCATTCTCCAATTATAATCAGCACCAATGATGGTCCACCTATCCCAAGATCACCACGATGGTGCTTAGAGAAAGCAAATTGGAAAAAATTCAAAGATTTGAGTGAGTTGGAAGGGGATGCCAAAGATTTCCCAAGTGTAGATGACGCCATCGATCTACTCAATGGAACTTTCCATACTGCAGGCTTACATTCAATTCCTCGAAGTAAAGGACTTTTCAGGAGACGGCCAGTTCCATGGTGGTCAGAAGAATTAAGGCTGCTACATCGAGCTGCAAGGTCATCACTGACCAGGTGCCGTAGACATCGCACTGTGGATAATGTCATCACTTATAAACAGTGTAGGGCACGATTTCGAAAAGCTATGAAAGCTGCCAGAAGACAATCAGGGGCAGGATATGTATCCTCTATTAACAGCAGAACACCAGTCAGCAGCATTTGGAAGAAAATAAAAAAAATTCAGGGTAAATTTACACCCAATCCTCCTCCAGTCCTTAAAGTAAATAATAACCATGTCACTGATGCCACAGAAGTTAGTAATATATTTTCTGAACACTTTGCTCGAGTCTCTGAAAAATCAGATAGTTCCCCAGGACATCATTTCAGAATGATGGAAGAACAACAGGTACTTGATTTTTCATCAAACAAAAGTGAATCTTACAATATGCCTTTTTCTGAAAGGGAATTTGACTCTGCTTTAGCCAGGAGCAAGAACACTGCCCGTGGCCCAGATGAGATTCCTTATGAAATGTTTAAACACATTTCAAGGAACACAAAACTTTTTATAATCAGCATTATCAATAGAATATGGGATGAAAGCAGCTACCCTAGCATATGGGAATTGGCAACCATGTTACCATTTCTTAAGCCTGGAAAAGATCCTCTCTATGCAGCGAGTTACTGCCCCATTGCATTAACTTGCTGTTTGTGTAAATTAATGGAAAAAATGGTAAATGTAAGGCTGATGTGGTATTTAGGGCACAACAGTATCTTAACACCTTCTTAGTGTGGCTTTCGAAAAATGCACTCCACACTGGATACCTTACTGCAACTTGAAACCTCTGTCTGTGAAGCATTTGCCTCCAAACAACACCATGTGACAGTGTTTTTTGATATAGAAGGGCATATGACACTGCCTGGAGACATGGAATTCTCAAGACAATGCATAATAGTGGTCTATGAGGAAAATTACCTTTATTTGTCAGATCATTTTTACATCGTAGGTATTTTAAAGTTAAAGTTGGCAGTACTTTATCAGAAAAGGTGCCAAGAAGGTGTTCCCCAGGGCAGTGTTCTCAGTGTAACACTTTTGCTCTGGCCATAAACAGTGTTACATCTGTTATTCCAAAAGAGGTCTTAAAGATGTTATTTGTGGATGACCTGTCAATATCTTTTGCTGCCACCTGGATGACTGTAGCCGAAAGAAAGTTACAATTAACGATAAATAAAATAACAAGTTGGGCTGAGAAACAGGGTTTTCAAATCTCTGTAAGCAAGACTACTGCTGTCCACTTCTGCCGGATTAGGGGAGTACATCCTGATCCAGACCTCTATTTGTATGGCCATAGAATCCCATGTGTAGAACAAGCGCGTTTCTTAGGCCTAATTTTTGACAGCAGAATGACTTGGGTCCCCCATATCAAACATATCAAAGCAAAGTGCCTAGAAGCTCTACACATCTTGAAAGTGCTGTCCCATATCAGTTGGGGAGCTAGTAGAAATCTTATACTAAAGCTTCATAAAACCTTCATCTTATCAAAGCTGTCATACGGTTGTGAAGTATATTCTTCAGCCTCTTCATCTAACTTAAAAATTTTAGATTCTGTTCATCATTCAGGTATTCGTATAGCCACAGGAGCTTTTCGTTCATCACCAATATCTAGTTTGTTAGTTGATGCAGGAGAAATACCCCTTGAACTCTATCGTTAGTCATCATTACTTCGACACTGGTTTAGAGTGAAAAGACTTTCCAAATCTCTGGCATTTGCTGTGGCAAACAGAAATATTTTTAACAGTTTTTATGAAAATCATCCAAGGTATTCTACTCCTTTTAGCTATAGAATTAAAAAGATTTTAGAGGATACAAATATTGGAAAAATCCCCATACTTCCTTTTGTGTATCCCATTACTTCTGTCTGGAAGTTACCTGCTGTGAAATTCTGCAGGTATTTCAGTGGAGCAAAGAGGGATAAATCTGATGAGGAAATGAGGGCAATATTTTTAGAGCATGCTTCAGAGCATATGGATACAAGATTTATATTTACAGATGGTTCCAAATCCAATGCTGGCGTTGGTTATGGAGTTTTTAGTGAATCTTTTCTTGAAGAAGAGGTGCGCTTCCTTCAGTTGCTTCAAACTTTACAGCTGAGCTGTATGGCATCTTAGTAGCACTGGAACATATTGCAACACTCCCAGTGTCTAGCTACACAATATTTTGTGACTCTAAAAGTGCCTTAGAGTCCCTGGAAGTCTTCAATACTGATCATCCCTTAGTGTTGAAGATCTTGCAGTGGATCTTCTTGCACCATTGTAGAGGAAGCGTTGTTTCTTTTTGTTGGGTTCCTGCCCATGTGAACATATCAGGAAATGAAAAGGCAGACCAGCTAGCCAAATTAGCAGCACAAATTTTGATACCCAGAAAATGTCCTGTTCCATATCGTGATGCATTCCATATTATATGGAAATCCATCCAGCAATTATGGGCACTTCAGTGGGACAGAGTAGGCCCCAATAAAATGAAAGAAATCACTAGTCAGACACCCTTGGAAATATGACCTAATGCCAAGGAAGTGGGAGGTTGTATTGTGTAGATTATGTATTGGCCATACACGTTTAACTCTCGGCTTTGTGATGAATGGGGAGAATGAGCCCTTCTGTGACAATTGCTTGGTTCCATTGACTGTTAGGCATTTGCTGGTTGAGTGTCCCAGTCTGGTGGAACTTAGGAATCTTTTTTTATCAAATAGCAGTGAAGCAGGTGGTAATTATAACATGGCAAAACTGTTGGGAGAAAGTATTTGTATTAATAATGTTATCTCTTTTATCAAAGAAGCTGGTCTTCTCAAATTTTTTTTTTTTTCTTAAGTTATACTGTTTATCGGATGAAATTTATTAATAGTTCTTTTTAGCAGAATTTTATATATTTATTTATTTATTTATTTATTTTAGTTAGTTTTCTTTTTTGTTTCTTCTTTTTAATAAAATTTATATGTAGTTCTGTTTAGCAGAATTTTAATTTTAATTTTTATAACATACTATAAAAGTGAAAAGATCACATTTAGTATTCGGCGTCGGTGACCCTGGTAGTTGTGATGCCAGATAACCCACAATTAATCAATTAATCAATCGAGTGTTGTTCTATTGCACACTCGACAGCTCAGTTAACCAGATGCATTCCTGGTGGGGATGTATTGGTAGGCAAGCCTGGCCTTGGGTTTGAGTGATCGGGACGGAACATGCTGCTCACTCTTTCTTCACAAAGATTCATGCAGAGTCTGCTCGACTGAGAAATCCCTACCGTCCTTCTGTTGCCTCCCTGCACACAAGTCGGTAGTTTTTTCTCGCTCCTTCATACCAGACCAGGGGCCGCTCTGTTGAGGCATGCTGTCTTTTTAGTGAAAACTCGATCTCGACGTTTTTTTTCCCTGCGTATTTGTCCGTTTCGCTAGGGGTTCACAAACATTGCTCACCCCGAGTTACAGACAAATACTTGAAGACTTTGCCTTCATCCGACCTGATTGCCGAGGCATCGAGAAGAATTCCGCTTGACCCAACCTCCTGTAGCAGCTTACACAAGAAGCGGTTCTTGAGGCAGTACATCCGTGTGTGTTCAGGACTGGGATACTTTCCAGCTTTCCTTGCAAGCACAGGCTTTTTCACCGAGCGGCAACGGATATAGCTGGATATCCCTTGAAGTCCTCTGCAACACTGTCCCAGGGACTGGATCCGTCTTTGCTGGTGGTGTCGTTGCCGGAACTTCTTCTCGGGTCAGAGTCACTCGTCAAGTCTGGACTTCCTCGTCTTCTCCGCCAAGGATTGCTTCTCTCCCTTTCATTTGTGAAGAACGTAGGCCCTTGCGACCTAGTCTTCTATCTGAAGTAGCCTACGTCTCCTCAGTCGAGAGTCAGCTATGGACGAAACGCTTCTTCAGTCGTGCTCTCCCATGGAACTGTTTCGTGGGTGGCATGCGACTCTCATTTAGGGTTCCTGTCCGTGCTCTGCACGCGCCTTACGAGAGTCGTTGGATAGAGATATGCCCTCTTAGGACCATCTCTCATCTTACCCTGGCCTTGGCGTAGAAGATGGAAGAACATGTTTGGGGATCATACCTCGACTCCTTCTCGGATGTCGTAGGTGGACTCCGAATCCATTGGCATCTGCTGTTGGGTTCGAGTCCTTCTTGTTCCCCTCCTCCTTGGACTTGGTGTCGATGATCCAGATCATTTGTTACTTTGTCCTATTGGGAGCTGTGGTACTTTCCGAAAGGCTTGACATTCCTAACCTGGATGTCGTCAACGTTTCCGCTAGTACTGTCTCTCCCAAGGAAGAAGTGTCTAAGGACACATCTTCCTGCTGACTTCATGAAGCGATCAAAGGAGGTACTTGGCAGCTGATGACGACGATACCGGTGCCTTTCACCCAAGAGCTCACGAAGTCAATGGCTTGGTCCATCCCTCGCATTCTGGAAGTTTCTGTTGGTCTGGAAGCAAGACGTGATCTCTTAGGCCACACTCTTGTCTTCTTCCTTCGGTCTTGCCCACAGTCCCTTGGAACCCTTTTTGCTTGGCTCTGTGGTGGCTGCTCAACAAATTGTGTTGTCTTACCCGGCTCCTTCAAGAGGACGAGTTGCATCTCGCCTAAGGCGTTGGTTGTGGAAGTGAGAAGGATTCCGAGAGTGACTGGCCTCTCTTCCTCCTCCTTCCCCGTCCTCCAACTTCTCCTCCTTAGGACTCGAACCAATAGCTGCTGGAACTGGCACTGATGTGGTAAGACTACACATCGAGCACCCATTCTATTTTTCTTATTGAATCATAGGAGCAATTCTGCTCCTTGCTCTAGCAAGGGGAGGAAGGAGAGACTGGCAATAAGGGAACCCTATCTCGGCTTCTCCTTACTGCCTGTGACTCTAGATCCTTCCAGCCTATTTCGTAGGAGTTACGTTTCCTCACTCATGCGAAAAGGTCCAGCATCTGACATTTGATCTTGCAGTTCCTACACTCCGATCAATATGTCAGAGGCACGCTACTCCTCGCTCTTTCGACCAGGAGGAGTAACCAAGGTTTGTAGAACTCCAGTCAGTTCAGGAGACTCACTGAGATTCCTCCCTCCAACCAGTGAGTCTTCGTAATGTAAAGGACCGACGGTTTGTATATTGTGTCGGAACAAATAATAATTTTTAAAGTAAAGTGTATTTTTCCTAACTATACAAACCCGAGGTCCTTAACGCTTTATGCCCACCTCATGCCACCCCTTAATCTGAACCTGGACTGAAAGGCAAAGTGGAACATTTACATCCGGGCAGGCGGGTATCCCCGCCTACCTGGCGGTAATTACTGCTTAACCACCTTGCTCAAGAGTTTAATGGCCGTTCCCAGCCTACGCCTGAAAGTAATTCCTAATGTAAAGGACCGAGGGTTTGTATATTTAGGAAAAATACAATTTACTTTAAAAATTGTTATTTTGTTCTGAAACGATATACAAACCGTCGGTCCTTTACATTTTGAATTACTTTTCAGCGTAGGGCTGAAACGTGCCGTTAAACTCTTGAGCAAGGTGGTTACAAGGCAAAATAGTCAACTGCACTATCGCCAGGTAGGTGGGAATACCCACCTGCCCGGATGTAAACATTCCAGTTTGCTTTCGGCCATCATGCGTTGCAGACATGTTTTCGGTTCTCTCTTCCTGACTGTCGTTAAGTTCTTATTATCCCGGTGGGATTTTTCTGTATTTTTGTGTATACATACATGTTTGACTTTTATTAATACAAACCGAGGATTTGTGATAACCTTGCTCTTCCTGGTCTCCTGCCGCAGCCACCGTAATTGTTCCTGTTGCTGTTGGTGACTTTCATGTGACATTTCTGTCCGTTGCAGTAGCTCCTGCCTTCCGAACGCTTCCTTTGCTCCTGCATCAGCTGTCCTGATCGTGCCTGCTACGTCTCCTAGTGGTCGTGCCTGGGCTGCTTCCGTTGTGTTCCTGCCAGCTGCCCTGGAGGTACGATGTCCGCCACACTTTAGAAAATGTCAGCGTTAAGGTGAAGGAAGTCGCCTTGTGGAAGTGACGTTCCTGGCCGTTGCAGTAGCTCCTGCCTTCTGAACCTCTGCTGTAGCTCCTGCATCAGCTGTCCTGATCATGCCTGCTGCTTCTCCTGGTGGTCGTGCCCAGGGCCGCTTCCGTTGTGTTCCTGCCAGCTGCCCCAGAGGTTATGATGTCTGCCCCCCTCGAAGTAGGTTCCTTCACGTGGTGAGGGGGTAAGGGGCCCTGGCTTTTCTTCTTCGTTCTTATGAAGAATAAGAGCCCGGTCCCTGACGGATCACCTACAAACCTTTCGATTTAAATGGCGTGGATATTTTCACTTTCGTACAAATTTCTTGGACCTGGTAAATAGGAAAAGGTATCATAGCTGGGATTGGGTTTACATCCGAAGCTAAATAGTGAGAACCGTGGCAGGACCATCAACTGCCCGATAATGTTCAGACCCGAGTTTTCAGGCGGAACTATTCTACGGGACTGGACCACGGATTCCAGGGGGGTCTAGTTCTGGGAATAGGACTCTTGGCATTCTGTCTGGTTTGCCCATAATGTGATTAGGGTGGGGATGATTGTATTCTAGTAATGCTCTCAGGCCTATCAAGCGGGTTGGCTTACACTTGAGCCACTCTAATCATGTTGTGCCATCCCCTTTGGGGTAGGGTAGGGATGCGGACATTTGGGAGTCGGTTCTCACTTGTGCCATTAGTGGAGGAATGAACTCCATGAAAGGCTAATGATATCTTTTTAAGGTTTTCAGGTTTATTTATTTATTTATTTTTTTTTTCTTTTTTTCCTCAATCTTTATGACAAGTCAGTTTAAGGATTTGAGTACCCCTGGACACTTTGATGGTAGCGAATTGGCACGGTTGACAAGCATTGGAACCTCATCTGACAACCCTTCTTTAGAAAAGTCAAAACAAATTCAGAATGCAATAACACTGGAACCATATGCTCCAGTACAAAGGAAACCAATAAAAAGTAAATACCGTCTTGACCCAACCTTGACTCACTTTGACTCCTCTTTGGGAGTGGCAGTTGGTCAAGGTTTTCTAACCATAGAAACTGACCAGAAAATATCAGCACTCAAGTTGGAAAATTATATATTGAGCAGACACTCAACGACTGAAATGTCGTTTAGACAAATAAAAGAAAAGACTTGGCTTATAGAGGCCACAACAAAAAGTCAATCTGAAAATTATTTATCAGTAAAAAATATAGATAACATAAATATAAAAATAAAAAAAACATGATACTATGAACAGTATTCAGGGTACTATTGTACTTCCTGAGAATAATAACGAGCCAGTTGAAAAGCAAATACTGTTAGACTCACTTAAAAAGAGATACCCCAAAGTACAGGATTGCGAACTATATGATCTGCCAAGTAAACAGAAGAATAAACAAGTCTTAAAAATTGCAAAAATAAAATTTGAGGGCCAAGACCTACCTCAGAAAATAAAAATTCTAGGCCAAACCAGAGAAGTAAGACCATATGTCCCAAAGCCGCTACAATGTCAGAATTGCAGTAAATATGGACATGCGAAAAAATATTGCCACACAATGGAAGTGCAACGAACCAAAGTGCATAAACTGTGGGCAAAACCATCATGCAAGATCCAAAGAATGTATGTACTATATATACAATACAGAGTTGAAAATATTGCAAGAAAGAACTGGAATGTCTGTAAAAGAAGCTAAATTAGAATTGAAAGTAAGAGGAATTCAAGATCCGTCTAAGAAACGTACATATTCTTGAACAACAAAACCAATAATGAAACAAAAATGCATACAAATAGAAATAACAGAGCACAGAAAAGTAATTCTCAGGAAGAAATTAATGCCTTAGAAATAAAAACTAAAATGGTAAAGAATAAAGAAACAGGGACAAATGATATGGATAACATTTTATCCAATTCATTTGAAATATTAATGCAAATAGAAACAACACAGGAGGATGCTACTACAGAAATAACAGAGGAGGGACCTGATAGACTGGAAATTAAAGATAAAAAAAGGCCATTGGAAAGAACACCACCCAAAACAAAGAAACCAACAATTGTTAGAGAAACGTCAGTCAAAACAAAAACAAGAGATATGAAGAAAGAACAAAAACAAAAACTAGTTAAGAATGTTCCATTATCTCCTAAAATAATAGTAAAACCAATGGATACAGACATCCAAAATACCGAAGAAGTGGGAGACAACCATACCTTAGACGACAGTGAATATGTCAAAGGAGAAGAGATTACTCCATCACCAATAATTGATACAACAAGAACAAATAAAGAAAGAAATATACATGACAACTCTTGTGGATGTAATGATTGTTTCACTGCATTGTGCAACGATAACAAAAACATAACAAAAGATGGCTTAACAAACATTATAAGAAACTTTATGAAATATAGAAAAAAAGAAACCACAGATTTGAGTACCCATGAAAAAGGTTGCATGTGCGTTGAGCACTTAATATATCATAAAGAAAAACAAATGAATGTCGTAAGAAAATTATTAGAAAAAATCCAAATTGATAATACAAAAAAAGAGAGTAAAACTCGACCGTTATAATAAAATATTTTCAATAGCTATAAAATACAATGGAACGTAAATGGTTTGCAGACCAGATTACACCTAGGAGAAATACAACGATTACTAAAAGAATACGAACCTATGATATTATGTTTACAACATGTCAACAAAACAATATCAACAATAGGTAAATATACCTTAGCATCTTCATCTAGAGAGGAAGAAGGAAATTTAGGTACTGCTATATATGTACATAACAAAGTATGTTATGACAAAGTACCTGTAAACTTTAATGATCTGCAAATATCGAGTATCAGAATACGAATAAAAAACGATAATTATGTAATTTATAATTTATACAACCAACCCAATAAAAATTATGACTTAGACAAACTTAAAGAATTACCTAATAACACCAAAGAACCTATATTAATAGTAGGTGATTTTAATGCCCACAACCCGATGTGGGACTGTAATTGTACAGACTCAAATAGAGCCGGAAGTAAAATAGAAGAATTCATAGATTCATATGACATTTGCTGCATAAATGACAACGAAATCAACACAAATTTTTCTAAAACACATGGAACATTTTCCTCAATCGACTTAACTCTATGTACAACAAAAATAGTAGATAGATTAGATTGGAATACAGTTGACGACCTGCATACAAGTGACCATTTCCCAATATTAATTTCATTTTTACAAAATAACCCCACCAAGCATGTCCCTCAATATAACATTTATAAAGCAGATTGGGAGCAATATGAATTCCACACTAGGGATATCCCACCATTTGAATATTCAAAGGACCACAGTAAAACTAATAAATTTCTTGTTGATTTCATTACAAATGCAGCTGATAAAGCAATACCAAAATCCAAATCTCATCCAACAAAACACAAAGTCCCATGGTGGTCTGAAAAACTAACAGAATTAATAAAAAGTAAAACACCAAATTGGGAGATGATTAGATAATTTGAATAGAAAATTCAGTAAAATAAATAAATCATTACCGATATTAGAAGAAAACTTACAAAAAAACTGACTATATTATTATTAGAAATTAATACATTAAAACCTCTATATAACAAAGTATCTGCAAAATTAAAAGAGAAGTAATTCAAGGAAGAATCATTTCATGGAGAAAATATGTATCAGATCTCTCTAATAATACTCCCATACAAAAAATATGGGAAAAATTTAGGAAAATAAATGGTACCCATGTTAAACCACCTAGACATGCCATAATAAAAGATGGGAAAAGAATGCTTGATCCTAAAGAAATAAGTAATGTAATAGGTGAAAGTTTAGCAAAAAGTAAGTAGCGACAAAAATTTAGATGAGCATTTCCGAACTAGGAAAAATAATATAGAGTTAATAACAATAAATTTTGAAACCATAGAAGACATTTATTATATTAGAAAGTTTAATATGGATGAGTTAGAATTTGCATTGTTGAACAGCAATAAATCTGCCCCTGGAGGTGACAGTATTTGTTTTGAAATGATCTGCCATTTAGCACCTTTGGCAAAGGCATACTTATTAGAGTTTTATAACCACTTATGGCTTCGAAATTTATTTCCTAATGAATGGTGTAAAGCTATAATTATTCCTATCCCCAAACCAGGAAAAGATCCCAGTAATGTAAACAATTACAGACCAATTTCTTTAACTAGTTGTCTATGCAAATTACTAGAAAAAATGGTAAATGCTCGACTAACATGGCACATTCGAGAAAACAAAATTTTGACTCCCACTCAATTTGGATCACAATGTAACAGATCGACACTGGATTCTCTATCTAACTTAGAAGATCACATACGAAGAGGATTTGAACGAAAACAGATTACTATAGCTGTGTTTTTTTACATTGAAAAGGCATATGATACTACATGGAGGTATTCAGTATTAAAAACCTTACATGAAAATAACATCCGTGGACATTTACCTATGTTTATCCAAAACTTCTTGACAAATCGCAGTTTTCAGGTGAGAATTGATGATGTTCTGTCTAGAACATTTCCTCTTGAAAATGGTGTTCCACAGGGAAGCGTCCTTAGTGGCACGCTGTTTACTTTAGCAATCAATGATATCAGTAATAATCTACCTATTGGTATTGAAAGTAACCTGTATATGGATGATTTTGCCATATATTATTCAGCATCTCGAATAAAACATGCAGAACGAATCATTAATAAAAGCATAATAAAAATAGATGAATGGGCTTTATCTGTAGGCTTTAAACTTTCCATAGATAAAACCCAAGCAATCATGTTTTATAAAAATAAAAAGTGGAAAAAAGGAGAAGAAATAGACTTGAAAATCAGAAACCATAGTATACCAATTGGCCAAACAGCAAAATTTTTAGGATTAGTATTTGATACTCACATGAACTGGAAAGCCCACATAACATACATGAAATCAAAATGTAAAAGAGCATTAAACCTAATTAAAAAACTATCAAACACTACTTGGGGAGCCGATAGACATACCCTTACTTTATTGTATAAAGCAACAGTGCTGTCTATCGTTGATTATGGAAGTGAAATATATGGCTCGGCATCAGACGCAACGCTGAAAACGGTAGACCCAGTTCATAATGAGGGCTTTAGAATATGTTCAGGAGCTTTTCAATCATCACCAACATCATCTTTACAAATTGAATGTGGTGAACTACCTCTGTCTCTCCATAGAGAGCTAGTAACAATGAAGAGTGCTCTGAGAATTCAGACAAATGATTCTCCAACCAAAAAATTATTTGGATTAAGAGATGTGTTTATAAACAATCATCCACCTTCTTTCCCAATTAGAGCTACAAGATTGTTTGAGTCGCTAAATATACATATACAATTACCAGTAATAATAAAATTGCCTCCTCCTTGGACAATGAATAAAATGAGAATTTGTACACACTTGAAATATTTATCAAAAAATCATTCATATACTCCAGAATACCATAGACAACATGCAGCAGAGCATATAATCCGAAAAGGTCCACATTACGCAATATATACTGACGGATCTAAGTCACAATACGGAGTGGGATATGCCGCGGTATCCCAAAACAAAACGTATCAGTTCTCTCTCCCAGACAAAGCTTCTGTATTTACAGCTGAGTTATGTGCAATAGTATCAGCCATAAAAATAATAAGAGAAGTCTCATATAATAATTTTGTAATTTATAGCGACTCCAGAAGTGCTATAGAAGCTATTCAAAGCTATAATAAAAAAAATAATATTGTACAACATATAAAGTTCTCTCTCCATAAATTGTATAATAAGGGAAAAAATATTGAAATATGTTGGATCCCTGCCCATGTAGGGATTAAGGGAAATGAAGAGGCTGATAAAGCAGCTAAAGAAGCGGTCCACATGACAAGAACAAATGTAGACATCCCTATCAGTGACTATACAAGATATATAAAAACAGTCCTTGTAAAAAAATGGCAAAATATATGGAACGAAGAACCTGAAAATAATAAATTAAAACAGATAAAATCCAGTGTTGGAAAATGGAGTTCGTCATATCAGAGAGAAGACAAGCACAAGTAATTCTGACACGTCTTGAATAGGCCATACTCGTTTGACACATGGACACTTAATGAACAGTCCATGTGGCCCTCTTCCCAAATGCCCAGATTGCAATGTGCTGATAACAGTTAAGCATATACTGTGTGAATGTCCAAAATATAACCTGCAGCAATTATAAAATTTTGGAAATAGACCGATAGAAGAAATTTTGTCAGAATCTTCAACGTTCTCAATAGCACCCATTTTAATGTTTATGAGAAGCTGCAAATTAATTGGAAAAAAAAAAAATCAGAATAATGAATTTTAAAACAAGTAAATTTTATGATTTTACCTAATTTATTTTGAATTTTTATATACCTTTTTAGTATGTATGGAAGCATGAGTTTAGATGTATTTATTGTGTGAGTGTGTTCCAGTATGAAAGCGTATACCTTTTTACAGCTTTTAATTTCATTTTCATTCATCATAATTGACAAGTGACCTATTAGGTCCCAGTGCTAGGCTTCTAGCCTAGACTTGTCATTCCATCCTAATCCTTCGGGCCAGCCCTATGAGAGCTGATGGTCAGCTCAGTGGTCTGGTTAAACTATTTTAATAATAATAATTTGATGTCTGCCATCCTGTAGAAAGTTAAGTATACCTTAGTTTAACCATACCACTGAGCTGATTAACAGCTCACCTAGGGCTGGCCCGAAGGATTAGATTTATTTTACGTGGCTAAGAACCACTTGGTTACCTAGTAACGGGACCTACAGCTTATTGGGAATCCGAACCACATTATACCGAGAATTGAATTTCTATTACCAGAAATAAATTCCTCTAATTCTTCATTGGCCGGCCAGAGATGTGAACTCGGGCCTAGCAGAGTGCTAGCCGACAGCCATTCTGTAGAAGATGTCAGCGTGAAGATGAAGGAAGTTGCCCTGTGGAAGTGATGTTCCTGGCCATTGCAGTAACTCCTGCCTTCTGAACCGCTGCCGTAGCTCCTGCATCGGCTGTCCTGATCATGCCCTGCTTCTCCTGGTGGTGGTGTCCTGGGCAGCTTCCTTTGTGCTCTTGCCTGACTGCCCTGGAGGTTACGATGTTTCATGTCCACCATCCTGTAGAAGATGGAGTGGAGGTGAAGGAAGTCGCCCTGTGGAAGTAGCCGCCGCTGCCTTCATCTTATCTTCGATTTCGTCTTCTACTGCATCTTCCCTCCCTCTCCCGAGGTCCAAGGGGTTCCCGGGAATCGAACAGACCTCCATCGGCTGAAGGAGAGGAAGGCTGCTTCTTCCCCTTGATGCCCTTGGACGTCTAGGGAGGAGGCAGTGGGTCGTTTGTTGGCTCTTCCCGACCTTCGGGTTAGGAAACCGATTGACATAGCACTGAGTTTTGTGTTTCGGGAGCCGCGGACGTGCAGACCTCGGTTTGTGATCCCGTTCCCAGTCCTGGAGGTTCCGCCTCAAAGATGGGGGCTGCTTTGGGCTCATTCTATGGAATATCAAGTGTCCCGATCTGGTCTGGAGAGATTTTCCTTGGCCCAGTTCAGGAGCAGTGCGAGAGAAAGGGCCGAGGCATCCAGGTGTCTCAGCTCTTCCTGCCAGTACCACAAACGCTCCCTGAGGGCTTGCCAGTGCTCGGTCAGGTTCCCAGCTTGGTGTCTCGATCCTGTCGGTTCGAACACCAGAAGAAGCAGGGAAGAGATTCCCTTCAGGAGTCCTGCAGGACTTCTAAGGGACTGACTCTCTTCCCGGAGACATGTTTCTCGATTCGCATTCTCCTGTGGGGTCTGGCATTTCAGGGGCCGCGAAAGCGCAGTCTCTCGAGACCACGCCCTCGTTGCCAGTCTTAGAAGTCTGCATCTAAGACTGGTTCTGTGCTTGGTCCTTTCGATCTCTTAGGAAACTGAAAGCAGCCTCTCCCAATTTTTGGGAGTCTCGTGGGTAGCTCAAATTCTGTGAATCACGAGCGCTCTTCTGACGAGAGGCACAGGATGAGAGAAAAGTGCCGAGACACCCAGTTGTTTGGGTGCCGAGACGCCGTGTGTCTCGATACTGCCTGCCAGCTGCTTCGGTTGCTCAGCTGGGCTTCATTCTTGTGTCTTGAACCTTAGGGTTCAAGCCTGCAGGATAGCAGACACAGAATTTGCCTTTGAACCTTCTTCTCGAGGGGCCTCGGCCACGAAGGAGTTTAGAGTTCGGGGAAACTAGCAATAGTTCATGGCAGATGAGTTCCGCCCTGCCCAGTTCCGATGGTGTTCGTGCGATCCGCTCGGCTCAGCTCGCCCCGCCTGCCTCCCAGTCCACCGCATACCAACCAGCTAGATCATGTTCGTGTGATCGGCTTGTTTCGGTGTGGCTCGGCTCAGCCCTACTCAGTTTTTTCCGATTCGGGCTCTCAGCTATGTTCGAATGAACTTTTTGCTCTTCCCATGAAAGTGCTTTACCACTGCATAAGCACTCTTCTTCCCCCGTGTGGCAGTAATCTCCTTCAGTTGATTATCGCTCACGGTCCGCCTCTCCTGCTTATCTTACTGGCAGGACAGGTAGGGTTACTCTTTCTCCTCACCTGTTTTCTTCTCCTCTCGGTTGTTCCGAGAGGCGCGAGACGGACAGAGAGAGCTCTGACGAACTCATCTTTGGAGTTCGGCTGCCTGGCGTGCTTTGGGTGTTGGTCCCCCGATTCTCTCGTAGTATAACCAGGTAGCCGAGGAGGGTTTCATGGGATCTGTCAAGGTCTCCCTCCAAAGGGAGAGGTACAGGAGTTTCACACTGCAGAAACAGCTAAGGTCTTCCTCTTCAAGTTGCGATCGCCGTCTTGTTTTTGGAGAACTTCGCACCAATTTGTCAGCGCGAGGATCCCTGGGATGGGGTTGCGGCTCCCCTAATGAATAATCTTCATCACTCGCAACCCTTGCAGTTCCCGAGGGGCCGAGAGTGTCAGGGACCGCCGCGGTCCTTGCTTCCGAGAGCGTTCTCGACCTGATGAAGTCTTTTCTTTGAAGGAGTTCATTCAGGTCAAGACACCAAGCTTTTCCCCTACCTCGACAGAATATGAATTCTTCTTGCCTCGAAGGGTGCTTGCCGACTGCAGTTTTGTGGGCAATTCTGGTGCTAAGAAGAAGGACTTTCTCCCAATTCGGATCTCTGGTTTTGTAAGTCCCGAGTTGGCTTGACCCTTAGGAATGAACCTTTTCTTGGTTTTGCCTTTCTCTTTCAGAGATTTGCCATATACTTCAGTAGTCAAGGTTCATACCAGGGCACTGCCTTGTCGTTTGGACAATGGCCAAGACCTTGCGGTCTTAGTCATCTTGACTTGACCTTGAGTTCAAGCCAGCCCCCCTCAACTCCTTAGCTAAGAAGTCCCAGGCTTCGGAAGAAGATTGCAGAACACATAGTCCTCTTCTCTCCTTCTAGGAAAGTGCACATAATTGTGTCTTTTTCCACCCTCTTTCCCATACTGGAGGAAGGAAGAAGGGAAGAGAGAAAAGAAGTATTGACCAGAAAGAAGTTCTCCTACTGCTGATGCCTGGATGAAATGACACTTATCGAGTCTCTGGAGCTGGCAGCGACACTGCCGAGACCTGGGAATGGATTTCTTCAGAAGAAGTATCCATTTCCCTTAGGTCTTGGCAATTCTTTTCATCAAACTTCCATCCCGCCTCCTCTCCTGTGCTCCCAATTCGGGAAATGGCTAGAGCTAATTGTCTCAGTACCCTGTCATCTTGCAGAAGCTTCCCCAAGGTGGAGAATGGAAGTCTGTTTCCATTACTCCATCCTTCTTTCCTCTTCGATTATGAGGAAAGAGTTAGGCTAATGCTTGATTGAAGGAACCTTCAAATATGCTTGCATATTCCCCTCACATCTTGTGTCTACTTACGGATTCACCGATTGAGGAATAAGCGCACACCAGTAAGACCTTGTCTTGAAAGTGTGTGACCAAGACGGTTTGTACCTTCTCATCACCGTCCTAGGCTCAGGGCAGCCCTTTGGCCGGCCGAGAATTCAGGATGAGTTTTGCGACACTCACTGGTTTCGTTGAACAACAAAACCACAGTACTGTAGTGGCATTTATCGACAAACGAGGTAATCGTTTTTTCCTCCTGTTTCATCTGTTGACATTTGCAGGTACTCGAGTGTCCTATTGCACACTCGACAGCTTAGTTAACCAGATGCGTTCCCGGTGGGGATGTATTGGTAGGCGAGCCTGGCCTTGGGTTTGAGTGATCGGGACGGAACATGCTGCTCACTCTTTTCTTCACGAAGATTCATGCAGAGACTGCTCGACTGAGAAATCCCTACCGTCCTTCTGTTGCCTCCCTGCACAACAAGTTGGTAGTTTTTCTCGCTCCTTCATACCAGACCAGGGGCTGCTGTGGTGAGGCATGCTGTCTTTTTTTGGGGAAAATTTGATATCTACATTTTATACATGAACTTACCTGTTGTTTACATATAGCTGTAATTCTCGATCTCGACAGAAAATTCAAAACTGGCGGTCCCGCTAATATATGGTCAGGTGATACGACTACCCGCCCTCTACAGGGTACCTGGATCCATTTCCATCAACAACTAATCATATTTTCTCTGTCGGGGCCGGCGACTAGTCGTCTGCTCCTCTTCAGGAAATTCATCGGTGCTTTTTCGTTTCTTCTTTGGTGAAGTACCCACTTTTGTTGATGGTTCTGGCTTGTTTTTGGCTTTGGTTGAGATTTTTTCTAGTTATGTCTGATTCAGGATCTCAAATTAGATATTATGGGGGTTGTAAAACTCGAATGTCTCGGTCTAACATAGACCCTCACTCTTCTTGCTCTAACTGTAGAGGGAAATTGTGCACGAATCTGGATAGATGTGATGAATGTTCGTCTTTGTCTGTGCTTGATTGGCAAAAGTTGGCTAAATATCAGGCAAAATTAAGTAAAGATAGGGCACGTAAGGCTTCGGCCAGAAGTTCCTCCCAGAGTAGGAGTAGTATTGCCTCTTGTTCTGTTCCTGTTACCCCTCCTGTTCCTATTCCTGCCCCGGAACCTGTTGTTTCCACCAACCCACTACCGTGTCAGACCTTCGGGCAGAATTTGATGGTAAGATTTCGGCTCTTTTCTCTGCGATAGAGAAGATTGGCCAGGATGTGAGTGCGATGTCAAGACATCGAAGTGTTATGCAGTGATAGTGTTGTGGAGGAGGTGACTGTTCGTCCCCTCGCTCTCCTAGGTCGAGGCCTCTGTCCAGCTCCCAGGGCTCAGGGAGAAGACATGCCGAAAGCCGAAGGGAGGCGAGTGGGGTCTGCTCATGAGCAGTTGCTCCCTCTAACAGTCCTGTTGCGTCCCAGGCTGTTGCAGCTCGCTATAATAAAGCGATGCGGAAGTGTCTTCTTGTGCTTCTGTTTTGTCGAGGAGGAGTTGGAAGCAGTCAGAGTCTAGTAGGCGCTGAAGAGACGCAGAGCTTCCTCTCCAAGTCAAGTTCCTATCAAGAAACTTTCGGCACGTTCTCCTCTTCCGTCTTGTAGCTTTTGGGATAGCCCAGAGATCTCTTCTTCTTCAGGCAGTCCGGATGTACGTTCTACGGATCGTAGCGGCGGCGCGGATCCTCCTGTTAGCATGCAAGTAGCGGCTTCCTTCCCGTTGGATCCCAAGTCGGCTTTTATGCCTCCGGTTCCTGGCCCCCTTTCGCAAGAGGACAAATTGGACAAGATTTTGAGACTTTTCGAAGGTTTTAAAGCTCCAGCACTTCAGGTTCCTTCTGCAACTGAGGCTCCGGTCTCTGCTCCCGCTCACGCACCTGGCACCGCTGCCGCCGCTCCGCCGCGCGCCTGGCGCCCGCTCGCTTCCTTCGCGCGCCTGGCTCCGCTTCCGCTCGCGCGCCTGGCTCCGCTTCCGATCGCGCTCCTGGCGCCACTTCCGCCCGCACCGGCCGCACTCACGACGCTACTTTGGCGCTTGGCGCCTCTCCAAAACACGTTTCCAAGGCGCACAATGTTTGCGCTTCTAGCGCTACCGTGGTTTTTGGCGCCTCTTTGGCTCTCGGATCTTCTAAGGCTCCTGACTCCTCTCAAGCTCATGTTTCGGATACGCTTGACGCGGGTCGGGCTCTTGGCGCCTCGGTGACGTTCGGCGATACTCAAGAGGATAACGCAAGTTTGGCTCCCGGAGACGTTTCTATCCGCGGTGCTCCAACTGCTTCAGAGATTCTCTCCCCAGTTTCCGATGTTTCGGAAGTAGATGATGTTCCGTCTGCTCCTACGTCCAACTTTAAGCATCTCTTACAACTTTTGAAGAACATTTTCAAGAAGACTTTGCTCCAGCTTCCCCTTCGTCTCCGACTCACGCAGTTTGCCAAGGATTTTAAACCTCCTTCCTCTAGATTTCTGAAGCTGGTCCTGTCTGTTTCGCGAAAAGAGCTCTCCGAAGGCAAGAAGGATGGTTGAGCAAGAAAAGATCTCAGGGTAAAACATCTTTCTGTTTTCCCCCTCTCAACTGTCTTTTAAGTCTCGTTCGTGGTATGAGACTGGGGAAGTCTTTTCCTTGGGAGACTCTGCCTCCTCTCAAGGGGATTTCTCCAGCCTTGTGGATTCTGCCCGTCGCTCAGCTTTTTTTTCTTCGTCCAAAGTCGGCTTCGTCTTCGGAAATTGACCATCTGGTGAAGAGTTCCTATAGGATCTTGGAGATCTTTTCTTTTATTGACTGGTCTATAGGAGCCTTGAGCAGGATAGTGAAAGTCTGTGATCTTCCCCCAAGACTGCTACAGATCTTGATGCTATTTTGGCCTGCCTGGACAAGGCCATCACGGACGGAACGTCAGAAATTGCCTCAGTGACTGCTACCGGCATTTTGAAGAAGAGAGCACATTGGATTTCGTTTGTCGCGAGAGGAGTCTCCAGGAACCAGAAATCTGCTCTTCTTTTGCTCCTTTGCTTAAGGAATCCCTTTTTCCCGCCACGTTAGTTAGGGAAATTTTGGAGGCTCTCACGGAAGTCTACTCAAGACCTACTGGCTCATTCTTCGAAAAGACCCAGGTTTTCGACTTCTCCAGTAGTACCCAAGCCTTCTTTCCCTGTATCCTCTAGGCCTTCTCGGGGTACTCCTTCTCGGCCCTTTTCCCGTGCTAGGGGAAGAGGAAAATTCTCTTCTCATCCCCAGAAAGCTAGGGTACCAACCGATGAGTTCAAGGTCCTTCATGCAACGGTCGGAGCCAGACTAAAGTCGTTCTGGCAAGTTTGGGAGGCCAAGGGAGCAGAACCCTGGGTGATCAACGTTCTGAGAGAAGGCTACACCATTCCCTTCTCAGAGAGTCCTCCTTTAAAGTCTTCGCCAGTAGACTTCAACGTATCATCCAGGGACTCAGAGAAACTTGTGGTGTTGGAGGAGGAAGTTACTTCCCTCCTTCAAAGGGAGCCATAGAAGCAGTCCTCGAACCTTCATCTCCGGGGTTCTACAACCGTCTGTTTCTGGTTCCAAAATCGTCAGGAGGATGGAGACCAGTCCCTCGACGTAAGCGCCCTGAACAAATTTGTGCTTCAAACACCATTCAAGATGGAAACCACACAGTCGGTTATCAATTCCCTGAAGGAAGGAGACTGGATGGTGTCCCTCGATCTCCAGGACGCATACTTTCATGTACCTATCCATCCGAGATCAAGGAAATTCCTACGGTTTGTGTTCAGAGGCAGGGCTTTTCAATTCAGGGCTCTTTGCTTGGCCTATCAACAGCCCCACAAGTTTTCACAAGGACGATGGCTCCAATTGCGAAATGGCTTCACTTAGAGGGAATTCACATTTCCCTTTACCTCGACGACTGGCTGATCCGGTCTCCGTCAAAAGGCCAATGCATGAAGGACCTACAAAGGACCCTTTCTCTTACCGACGAATTGGGACTCATAGTAAATCTTCCAAAGTCACAACTCTCTCCATCTCAAGACTTGACTTATTTGGGAGTTCGGATGAACTCAGTTCTTTTCAGGTTTTTCCGACGTCTCAAAGGATCGAGAAATGCCTGCTGAAAGTGAGATACCTGATGGCAGCCAAGACTTGTTCTGCCAAGGAATGGATGAGCCTTTTAGGCACCCTCTCATCGCTAGAGATGTTCGTCAGTCTGGGAGACTACACATGAGACCTCTTCAGTTCTTCCTACAGCAGATCTGGAACAGGAAGAAAGACACGGATTCGTTTGTTTTTCCTCTATCCACTCAAGTAAAGCAAGACCTGTCATGGTGGAACGACAGGAGCAAACTAGATCGAGGTTTGTCACTGAGACAGAGGAACCCAGACCTGATGTTGTTCTCCGGACGCTTCAGACGAGGGTTGGGGAGCAACATTGGGGATCTTCAAGTGTCAGGCAATTGGTCTTCATCCCAACGGGACTGGCACATAAATGCGAAAAGAGTTGAAGGCAATACATCTAGCCTTGGAACATTTCGTGCTTCTGGTGGAAAACAAAAAGATAGTAGTGCACTCGGACAACTCCACAGCTCTGGCGTACGTGAAGAAACAAGGAGGCACTCACTCCTTCTCTCTGTTCGAGATCGCAAAAGACCTGCTTTTGTGGGCGGCAACCAAGAACATAGAGCTAGTAACTCGCTTCATCCCGGGAGCTCTCAACGTAAGAGCGGATATCCTCAGCAGGTCACTCCAGGTCATTCCGACGGAATGGACCCTCCACCAGAAAGTCTGCCAAGGCCTGTGGAAGGTTTGGGGAACTCCCATGCTAGACCTGTTCGCAACGAGGGAAAACCGCAGACTACCTCTCTTTTGCTCTCCTGTTCCAGACCCAGAAGCATTAGCGGTGGATGTCATGCTCCTGGACTGGTCGGGTCTCTTCCTTTATGCATTCCCTCCCTTCAGGATGCTGGGAGAAGTCCTGAAAAAGTTTCGAGCACACAAAGGTGTGTCAATGATCCTTATAGCTCCATGGTGGCCAGGAAGATCATGGTTTCCAGAGCTACTGGAGAAAGTAGTGGATTGGCCAAGGAGGTTGCCATTCAGACCAGACCTTCTGTGCCAGTTGCACAGCAGAAAGTTCCACAGGAACCCGTCAGATCTAAATCTGACAGGGTTCAGACTCTCGGCGACTCTACAGGAGGAGAGGCTTCTCTAGAAGACTGGCGCAGGCAATGGCTAGATCAACCAGGCCCTCGTCTACAAAGGTCTATCAAGAAAGTAGAAGCACTTCAGGGAGTGGTGCTCCGAGTCTGGAGTGTCTTCCACTTCTACGACTCTAAGCCAGGTGGCGGATTTTCTTTTGTTTCTGCACAAGGAGAAGAAATTGGCTGTCAGCACGATTAAGGGGTATAGGAGTATGCTGGCGGCAGTTTTCAGGAATAGAGGTATAGACCTTTCCTCGGACAAAGATATTGCAGAACTCCTTAAATCCTTTGCTACCACTAAAGGCAAATCTCTTCGTGTACCGCATTGGAATTTGGATGTGGTGCTAAAGTGGCTTACCTCCAAATCTTTTGAGCCTTTGAGTTCCTGCTCCGTTAGGAATCTAACTAAGAAAACTCTCTTTCTCTTGGCACTGGCCTCGGCAAAGAGAGTAAGTGAGATTCATGCTCTGGACAAAAAGTTGGTTTTTGTGCGGATAAGGCTGTAGTTTCCTTCACCTTGGGTTTCCTAGCTAAGAACGAAAACCCTAGTAATCCATGGCCAAGGGAATTTCCCATTCCTAGCCTATCCTCCTTGAGTGGAAGAGAAACGGAGAGACTTCTCTGTCCGGTCAGAGCATTGAAATTCTATCTGGACAGGACCAGAAGTGTAAGAGGAACTCATGATTTTTATGGTGCTCAACTAAGAACCCCAAGAACCCTCTATCTAAAAATGGGATTGCTTTCCTTTTGAAAGAACTGATTCAGGAGGCACACAAGGAATTAAGGGATGTGGATTTCCCCTTAGTTAAAGTGAGGCCTCATGAAATTAGGGCTATTGCAACTTCTTTAGCCTTCAAGAAGAACATGGCTTTAAAGGACATTCTAAGTTCAACTTATTGGAGATGTTCGTCTGTTTTTGCCTCGCATTATCTGAGACAGATCCAAACCACATATGAAGACTGCAGTACGTTGGGCCCCTTTATTGCGTCTGACACGGTGATGGGCAAGGAAACCAGAGGCTCTAGATCCTCTCCTTAGTTTCCTTGGGTGCAGAAGTTTCTTTTTGGTCAACTACTAGAGCCTAAGAGGTTAGATGGCCTAGTAGGTCTAATTTTAATAGGTTGGTGTGAGTTTTTATGGTTGGGTGATATGATGGTGGATGCTTTGAGTACTGCGCCTGAGCAGGGGCATTATATGCTTTGGTTGATTGTGTCGAAGACGGCTGGGCCAACAGACCTTTCTCCATATAGCAACCTGCGTCTGAGCTACTAGGCCCGCAGTTGCACTAAGGATAGCAGGTTACAGAGGCAGTAACCGAGAAAACAGCTTCCTTAGCAGGTAAGGATCCAAAGTTAAGACGTTTTTCTTAGCCTGATGATCTCAGGTTTTTTCCATTTAACACTTACAGCTGTCCATGCCCACCGCCTCAATGTGGCAATCAGCTATATGTAAACAACAGGTAAGTTCATGTATAAAAATGACATTTTTATAATAAAATAAGATTTTATATCATACTTACCTGTTGTTTTATATAAAACATTCCCACCCACCTCCCGCAAGGACAAGGGGACATAGAAAATATGATTAGTTGTTGATGGAAATGGATCCAGGTACCCGGTAGAGGGCGGGGTAGTCGTATCACCTGACCATATATTAGCGGGACCGCCAGTTTTGAATTTTCTGTCGAGATCGAGAATTACAGCTATATGTAAACAACAGGTAAGTATGATATAAAATCTTATTTTATTATAAAAATGTCATTTTTTTCCTTCATTTGTCCGTTTCGCTAGGGGTTCACAAGCATTGCTCACCGAGTTACAGACAAATACTTGAAGGCTTCGACTTCATCCGACCTGATTGCCTGTTTCTAATAGTACAATTGTCAATTTTAATATATTTTCTTCCAAGAATGGCTTTCATTTATTTATTTTATTGAATCTTCTGTTTAGAGTATCTAACTTTCTTGCTAGAGAGTGTTTTTCTCGTACTAATTCAGATAGATCATCTGTTGACATCACTTGGCTAGTGTCTCGTTGATTCGCTCTCTCCGGATCGAGCGGATTTTCGACCACTCTCAGGGCTGACTCTCTCACTTCTCTCGACTCCGCCTTCCCCGGCCTTCCCGTTGCCTCCGCCCTATTATCGCTTCGGCGCTTTGAATCATGTGGTTAGGTTTGACACTCTTTTCCACCTGACCAGATTCTGATCAGCTGTGATGTACTGCCTCACCTTTCTGCTATGCTCTAGCCTCGGAGGCTTGGGATCCCGGAGGGGTTTGCGCCGGAACCCGGGGGCTTATATCAAATTATTCCTTATGCGTTGTTAACCGAATATTTGTACCATCGCTTTATCTATCATACTAGATTATTCCGGCGGCCTCATGTATCCCGCTGCCGGATTCCAAAATTTTTTGATTGATTAGTTTAATTCTTCATACCACGAGTCCAGCGACACTGTCTTTCGGTTCCGCCGTGTTATCTCCGGTGTTCCTTGAGATAAGGTGTCTTGTCTGGCTCAGTATTTTTCGTTCCCCGGAGTATTCCGTCCCAGTACGTATCTGAAATTCTTTATACCTACTGTAGTTTAAGTTATCTTGAATTGGTAGGTTCATTTTCTATGGTTTTTTCCCCTCCGGAGTGCTCCGGTAGTGCGGTATGAAACTACTTAGTACCTACTTTAGTTTAAGTTATCTTTGATTAGTAGGTTCATATACTGTTCACACTTACAGACTGTTCGTTGTGAGGAGCCCGGGTGCATGGCCATCTTGCACCAGCCCTACGGGCACGTGGTTTGCCGTACCCACGCCGGTTGCGCGGTATGCTTGGACGACCTGATTGTGTGGCACCTGGATGGCTGTGAGGTTTGCTTCGCACTCTATGGGTGTGTCCAGGACAAGTCGGTAAGCCGATTGTTTTTGTTCCGCTCTTCCAGGGGCTCTCACATATAATGTCATGGTAAAATTTTGGGTTTTACGATCTTACCATCATAGTTCGGTCTTTGATTCTCCCCTTTCTTTCAGGCCGATGAATCCTCCCGCAAAGATGCGCCTTGAGTCCCTCCGTGCCTGGGTGGCTGGGTTTGGCAGGAACGTTCCGTCGGAGAAACCTTATGTTCTCGGCGAGAACCTGAGGGAACATTCTGTACCCGGCGCCGGATTGCTGCGGCTGTTCCAGCTGAAGTTGGCGCCCCCATCATCGAGCAAATCCGGGTAGAGACCCAGCCTCTCCAGGATGACCCGCTGTACGAGGGGGTGTCGGAGGGCGTCGCTGCGTTTGATCTCGACCTGGAACCCATGAACACGGAACAGGACCAGGAGGTAGGTAGGGAGGTAAGTGAGGCAGTGGGGCAGGCGCCCTGTTTGATTCCCCATCTTCATCTGTGTCTTCCTTTTAGGGTTTTCATAAATCTTCTCTCTTGAAGGACAGAGCCCAGTCTACTGTCCCCAAGCTGAAGAAGTCGTGGAAGGCAAAAGGCTATAAGTCTTCGTCTTCCCACAAGGCATCCCCCTTTCCCCCGTTGAAGTCACAGGACGCTGGTCCTGTGGCCTCCGGGAGCAGACCAAGTACCTTGGGCAGAGGTGCGAGTAAGAGAGCGGCCAAGCCTAGCCCTCCTCGCCAGCCTGCCTTTGACCCTGAGGCGTTTGCTGGGATGCTGCTCTAGAGGTTCTCTACGGAGGTAGAAGCGAAGCTGAGCAAGCTTACGGAGAGGCTTCAGAGTCAGGAGACTACGCTCTCCGATATCGTGCGTTCCGGGGGGGCTGCGGTGCACTATCCCATCCCGGACGCCTCCGCCCTCCCTCCATTTGACAAAGGGAACCCGTGGCGTTTAGCCCTTCATGCTCCCCGGCATGAAGACACTCTAACTATTGAAGGTCTAGGCACTCGTAGACTGGAGGAACTGGAATTCTTCCCTCCAGATCTTCTGCCTCCCTATCCAGGCTTTGCTAGGCTGACAGAAGAAGCCTGGGTATGCTCTGATAAGGTCCCTAAGGAGACAGTGATCTTCCCTAGGGACCAGGCGCAATCAGCTCTGATGCGCACCTTTACAGAGTGGCAAGCGGAGAACACCAAGTTGACCCCCTTCAAGGGCAACTTCACCATGTTCTCCCTTGGGGATAAGCTCCCCACCCCCTGCTTGACTAAGGTTGCACTCGCAACGGCTCAGGCATGTGCTGAGGGCAAGCCTTTGCCTCAGCTCAGAGAGACGGACCCACGTCTCTAATCTTCCCAGGGGTGATGACTTTTGGAAGGATGCTCTGTCCACGTTTACGATTGGTAAACTGGACGCAGATTGCGCATCCAACCAGTTCAGTGAGCAGCTTCCCAAACTGACGGAAGCTCTCCTGAAGGCTGAGTTCGAGGCACAGTGTCGCTTGAGCCGGTCTCTGAACTCGCTGTGCCTATCGGAGGCAACCACCGTCTCGTTTTCTGAGGAGCCGCTGTTCCAGGTCTTGACGAAATCCTTGTTAGCAGGGTTTCAGTCGGACCTGTATGACTTCATGGTGGCGCGGCTGAATTGTCGTAAATTCATCTTCGCCGACGCTACCATTCAACATGAGCCTAACAAGCTCATGAAGAGTTCCTTCTGGGGAGCCAATCTGTTCCCGGAAGAAGAAGTCACCAGTGTCCTGGCTGAGGCAACCAGGGCTAAGCAAAGTCTGCGCTCCCAGTGGGGTATTCCGGCCTTTAAACGAAAAACCCCAGAGTCCGGCGGCTCCCAGTACAGACCGGGAAAAAGGTACAGGAGGCACAGAAGACAGCAACATCAGTCTGTTGTCCAGGCGGTACCTGTCTCGGCGGTGAGCCAACCCTCCACTTCCAAGGCCCAACCTCAACAGTTTGTGCTGGTTCAGCCAGCTCAACAAGCCCTTGCCACTCCTTCTTATGTGTCGTCTCCGGCATATAACCCTTCTTATGAGGGTCGTGGGGCCTTTCATGGCCTTAACAGGAGTGCAAGGGGGGTTAGAGCTAGAGCCTCCTATAGAGGCAAGGCTGCCCTACGGTCCCTCTCCCGGGGAAGAGGAGGCCGCGGTAAGGTAATAAACATGCTCCCTCCCAGTGAGACCAGCCAGGTAGGCGGAAGACTTTTCTGGTTCAGAGACCAGTGGTCTTTCAGTCCATGGGCACACAGCATAGTGTCCAAAGGTTTGGGTTGAGCTGGATCAAGGGCCCTCCTCCCTTGACCAGATTTCATCAACCCTCCTCCAAAGCTCTACAAGACTTTGTGACAGAACTGCTCAAGAAGAGAGCAATAAAGAAAGTGAGACACCTCAGATTCCAAGGCAGGCTGTTTTCTGTTCCCAAAAAAGACTCCAGTCAACAAAGAGTAATTCTGGACCTATCGCGTCTAAATCTTTACATACAATGCGACAAATTTTGCATGCTTACAGTTGCGCAGGTACGGACTCTACTTCCGTGTGGAGCCATCACCACCTCCATCGATCTTTCAGACTCATACTATCACGTCCCGATTGCGCGGAACTTCTCTCCCTTCCTGGGTTTCAGACTGGGGAAACAGGCCTACTCCTTCAGGGTCATGCCTTTCGGGCTCAACATAGCGCCCAGAATATTCACAAAACTGGCGGAAACAGTAGTTCAGCAGTTGCGGTCCCGGGGGATATCGTTAGCGGCATACCTGGACGATTGGATAATTTGGGCTTCAACCGTCGAGGAGTGCTGAAGAGCTACGGCCATAGTGATCGAGTTCCTAGAATCCCTAGGCTTCCAATTGAACAGGGAGAAGTCCCGCCTAACGCCGGAATCTCGGTTTCAGTGGCTGGGTATCCAGTGGGACCTAACCTCGTACAGGCTATCTCTTCCACCGGCCAAGCGGAAGGAAATAGCCACAGCTACCAGAAAGTTTCTGAATTACAGGAAAGCCTCCCGCTGGACACAAGAAAGAATTTTGGGTTCTCTTCAGTTCGCCTTTTGTAACAGACCTGCTCCTAAAAGCGAGATTAATAGACATAAACAGAGTGTGGCGGAGAAGAGCCAATGTCAGACTCAGGGACAGGGTCTCATCAATTCCACAAATCTTAAGGAAAAGACTCGCCCATGGTCCACAGTCAAGGGCCTCTCAAGTCAGTCCCTCTTCAGTTTCCCCTCCAGCCTGGTAATCCACACAGACGCTTCATTAGCGGCTGGGAGGATACTCACCAAAACAAAAGGTACAGGGGACATGGTCTACCATGTTTCAACAGTTCCATATAAACACTTTGGAAGCAATGGCAGTGTTTCTAACCTGAAAAAGCTTCGTCCCGCCAACCAGATTCACATCAGGCTGGTGTTGGACAGTGCCGTAGTAGTTCATTGCATAAACAGGGGCGGGTCCAAATCGAGCCCGGATAAACCAGGTGATGTTAGCCATCTTCTCCTGGCGGACAAACACAACTGGCATTTGTCAGCTACCCATCTGGCGGGAGTGCGGAATGTAGTGGCGGATTATCTGTCCAGGTCGACTCCGCTGGAGTCGGAATGGTCCCTAGACAAGGACTCCTTCAACTGGATCTGCCATCGTGTTCCGGGACTTCAGGTAGACCTGTTTGCCACGGAGAGCAATTACAAACTCCCTTGTTATGTGGCTCCCAATCTAGATCCTCAAGCTTACGCCACAGATGCAATGTCCATAGATTGGAACACTTGGGAGAGAATCTATCTGTTCCCCCCTAATAAACATGCTGATGAAAGTCTTACACAAGCTCAGGTCATTCAAGGGTCAAGTAGCCCTAGTAGCCCCCAATTGGCCGAAGAGCAACTGGTTTCCACTTCTCCTGGAACTCAAGTTGCGGTGTCGTCAGATACCCAGACCCAGGCTGACTCAGATAGTACAAACGAAGCCTGTGTCAGCTTCCTCAAAAATTCTGAATGCCCTGGCTTTATGGACTTTATGAAGTTTGCTGTCCAAAGGGGGGCGAATATTGACCCTGTTAATACTCTGTTTATTGAATCCGATAAGAGAGATTCTACTCTCAGACAGTATGACTCAGCAGTCAAAAATTGGCATCTTTTCTGGAAAGAAAGCATCTGAAGCTCAAACTATGACCACTAATTTAGCGATAACCTTCTTTAGATCATTGTTTGAAAAAGGCCTAGCCCGGCCACTATCACTACAGCAAAATCAGCTTTGAGAAAGGTGTTTTTGCATGGCTTCAAGATTGACCTAACAGACTCATACTTTTCTTCCATCCTAGAGCATGTGCTCGTTTAAGGCCAGTAACACGCCCACATTCGGTTACCTGGTTCCTTAATGACATTCTAAAATTAGCCTGAGATATTAATAATGCCCAGTGCTCTTATCTAGATCTGTTAAGGAAGACTTTATTCCTGATTAGGTTAGCTTCAGGTGCCAGAATCTCAGAACTGTCTGCTCTCTCCAGAGGTGTTGATCACATAGATTTCCTCCCGTCAGGAGAAGTTCTGCTTTCCCCAGATCAAAGATTCCTAGCAAAAAACAAAGACCCTCAAGACAGGTGGGTCTCCTTGGAAGGTGGTTCCTCTTCCACAAGACCTGTCTTTATTTTTGTGCTTATTTGCATAGAACTTCAGTGTTTGTCTTTCCTCTTTTTATAGGGAAAAAGACACTTTCAAAAGGCTATAAGACACTTCTATATTTTATTAAACAAGCTAACCAGATTCAGTTCCCAAGGTTCATGATATCCGAGCGGTAGCTACCTCTACCAATTATTTTCATAATATGGATTTTGCTGAATTAACAAAATACAGGGGTGGAAATCTCCATTAGTGTTTAAACGCCACTACCTAAAAAACACTTGAAGCTCTGAAATTTCCCACGGTGGCTGTTGGGAGTGTCATCCCCCACCTTAAAATTATCCTTTACCTTATCCTTTCCCCCGCCCACCTGCCTCATTTATTTAATCCCTACCAGTTTTCCTGGGCCAATCATACCTCACTGCCTGGCTCCTCAATTTAAATAATATTTGAAATTGTTGGCCCTTTTTTGATGTTTATTGTGATTATGTTTTTTGATGTGTGCTGTTTTGTAGGTTTAAGTCTTGAGGTACTTCTGCAATTTTGTACTCCTTGATTTGGTACCTCTTTTTCATGTTTTTTGCCATACTTTATATTTTCATGTCAAATTGTATGTTTACATAGACTTTAGCCTAACTATTTTTCTAATTTCCTTTGTTGTGATGTTCTGAATTACTCATGAGAAATAATTAAACTTATTTTCTTATAGTAACGCATTTTTATACATGATCACCTTAAATAATTGTTTTCTTACATCTCCACAGTCTTGGTATGATTCTCTGTCACGATTTCACCGGGTGACACAGGGACGAGCTCAGAAAAGGGATTTTGACAAAGGAAAAATCTATTTCTGAGGGAGGCCCTGTGTCACCCAGTGACCCTCCCAGGTTCTAGCTTTCCCCAGCACGGGCATACCAAGCCTGGGGATGGTGCTAGCCTGGAATGAGTTCAGATGGCGCTGGGGGTCGCTGTTTGGCTGGCGGGTGAGTGAGGAGCTGGGTCGGCTCTCCGCTCTTCCGGGGTTTTGTCATTGGGATGTTTTCAGAGTGTGGTTCTGTGACAGTGATAACTTCACTCACCCTTACCCATACCGACATCTATTTTCATTATAGATACTCGATCTGGGGGTAGTAACCCCAGCATTCCTGATAGCATTTTTCTCTGGTATATTTAGCAATATTTATACCTAGAAATTCGTGTTAGTAAGGAATTTCACCGGGTGACACAGGGCCTCCCTCAGAAATAGATTTTTCCTTTGTCAAAATCCCTTTTAACAGCAGAAATGTCGTTTAGACAACTAAGAGACAATATGTGGCTTCTAGAAGCCACAACATGTTTTTTAATTTTTACATTTGGGTTTGCATAAACAAAGATAATTTCCAACATCTTCTAAAAACATAACAGACACCTTTTTGTTCTTGTGATTTTTTATCGACCCACCTAAAATTGCCCTTTTGGTTCTCCTTGCTGGGGAAATGGGAGCTGGGTGATTTGGTACAATACATGTAAACATTCATTACAGGGGTCAGTAAGCGATTCAGGCAGGGCAGGATCGAGGCTAACTTCTTCCTTCACCTGAACCAGCCAAATCAAAGTCCTTCAAAAGAAACATATTTGAATTACCCCATATAAAAATAAAAAAGCAGTTGTTAAAAGTTGGAAAAAAAAAATTATTTATAACAACAATAGATAATATAAATATAAAAACTAAAAAAAACATAACACTATGAATAGCATTCAGGGTACCATTATGCTGCCTGACAACAGTTGAGAACCAATCAAAAAGAGTATTCTCTTGGACTTGCTTAACCCTTAAACGCCGACTGGATGTATCGTAAGTCGACTAAAATTGTCTGTCGGGTGATGAAGTGGGCGCAATTTCGTCGACTACAAAAATTTCATCATAGGTCAACTTTAAACTCCGAAATGGTGAAAAACACAATTGTAAGTTAAAACTCTTACATTCTAGTAATATTCAATCATTTAAGTTCAGATAAGGAAATTTGGCAGATTTATATATGGGTTTTGGGATACATCTCTGAAATTCTTTCACTTTTTGTTGATAATTTTTGACCATTTTATTTTAGCCGTTACATAAAGTTTTATATATGAAAATGTGCACAATTTCATGTAAAATACAACAAAAAACAGCCCATGGTTGTAGCTTTTATCAGTTTGGAAATATTTTCATATAAATCACGATAAGTGTTCAAAATTTCAACCTTTGGTCAACTTTGACTCAACAGAAATGGTAAAAAACGCAATTGTAAGCTAAGTTTTCTTTTACATTCTAGTCTGTTATTGAATCATTTACCTTCATTTTGCAACAAATTGGAAAAAAGCACAATATTTAAATTTATGGTGAATTTTTGAAAAATTTTTCAGTCATGACCTGGGAAGCGATAACTGGTCCGAACATATCAGAAATTCTTTAGTCACTTTGTGGTAATGTTTGCACCCGTTTTTTATTCCTCGTTATGTAAAGTTTTTATATGAAAATATGGGACCGCAATTTCATGAGAATACAAAAAATAACTCATGGTTGTAGCCACCAGTTTTGAAATATTTTCATATAAAACGATGTGCCAAAATTTCAACTTGTCCATAAGGTCAACTTTGACTCGACCGAAATGGTAAAACGCAGTATTATGGTAGCTAAAACTTTTACAGTCTAGTAATATTCAATCATTTACCCTCATTTTGCAACAAATTGGAAGTCTTTAGCACAATATTTCGATTTATGGTGAATATTTGAAAAAACTGGGATTAGTTGGAAAACTTTCGGTACAGGTTCAGAAACATTAGAAATTCAGTCATTTTGTCAGAATGTTTGCACTTTTTATAGTAGTCATTACATAAAGTTTTTATATATGAAAAAGCTGCTTTACGTCTTAGAATACAACAAAAAATAACTCATGGTTGTAGCTTTTATCAAAGTTTTGAAATATTTTCATATAAATCAGATAATTGCCAAAATTTCAAGTCTAGAGAACAAATTTGACTCCCTACAAGATGTGCGAAATGGTCAAAAAAACACGGCTTTAGTTAAGCTAAAACTTTTACATTCTTGTAATACTCAATCATTTACCTTCATTTTGCAACAAAGCTGGAAGTCAGATTAGAATCAGATTTATGGTGAATTTTTCAAAAAACTTTTTCCTAAATGTCTAAGATCAGTAAAAAAAAATCTCAAGAAATTCTTTCGTCTTTTTGTTGTAATGAACACTGATTTTATATTAGTCGTTACATAAAGTTTTATGTAAGAGAATATTCACCAATTTCATGTAAAATACAACAAAAAATAATTCATGTTGAAGCTTTTATCAGTTTTGAAATATTTTCATATCACGATAAATGAAAAATTCACTGTCTGTTTAACTCACTGAAAATACGAAAACTGCTTTTTAAGCTGGTTACAGTCTAGTAATATTCAATCAATTACCTTCAGTTTTTTGCAACAAGCTACCATGAATCTCAACAATCTAGCTGCTGATTTATGGTGAATTTTGCTAAAAAACTTTTTACGTCCAGCTGCGATTATATAAAAGTCATCTACATCATTTTGTGATAATTTTTCTCTGTGTTGTTTTGATCGTTTTATAATTTGTTATATACCAAAGTCATTGCAACAGCATGGCTACAATACAAAAAAAAAAAATAACAGTCTTTAACAATTAGTGCAATCTGTATACAATTATAATGAAAAAATTTCTCCACTGTCAAAATTTCAAATTTATTATTATGTTATGATATTTTTATCATTTCTGATGGATGCCTACTAAACTTAGGCAATGGCAAAAAAAAGCCAAAATGAACTCTTAATCTTAAACCATAAAGCGTTATATGACACAAAATCAAATTTTTTCCATGAGATATTGTTTAACCCTTTGAATGACCTCTATTTACAAAAGTGTCTGGTTATGTCGGTGCCCAGGAGAGTTAAGATAAGCGGAAAAATTTTTTCCTCTTCCAGATGCTGTTGAGAAAATTTAAATTAAGTTGTTACACTGACCATCAAAAATTAAATGCCTACTTTAGGCAATGAGTTTACAGAAATTGAACTTTTTTTTATAGTATTATATATAGATATTGAAAAAAAACTAAAATTTAGCAAGATTGATAATTTATACAAATCGCGCTGTGAGCAAAAATATATAATAGTTATTTTTTTCTTTGTATTTTATAACATTCACTTCACTTGTTCCTCAACATAAAATGGCAAATCAAAGTAAACTGAATACTATGTACTTAACATATATTACAGAATAGGTAAAACGCTCCCTACCACGGGAAATCATTTTAAAACCTGCCACCATAATGTCAATCACAATATTGTGCTGAGACTTGTGTGTGTGTGTGTTTTTGGAAGGAAGACATCCAAAATATTTAAAATCTGTACAGTGCTTTTGAATATAGAATTGATTCTGACCATTTCAGATCCCATAATGGTTTGACATATAACATTTTTTTTCTATTTATCGTTATTTAGGGAGGAAAATATTTCCAAGGATAGATGAAAACTATAACTATGAATTACTTTTTTGTTGCCCATCTTCCATTCCTCTTCCTGATATGTAACTTTGCTACAACGACTATATAAAACGGTGGTTAGCACAAAGTGTCTAAGAAACCTGAGATGTGACCTTTTGGCCAAGGACATAAGGAAAAAGCTTTTTTGGGAGGTGCTCCATCAGCAGCTGAAATATTGTAGAGACTTCCTACCCATCTGTTAAAAAATGATAGGTGATTGATTCCATTACTAGAATTTAAGAGTTTTCACAATCACTGGAGTACCTGCAGAAGATCTAGCCTACCTTGAATATTCTGGGTGGTCCCTTTTTGAAAGTCTTCCAAAACTAATGGTGAAGGAAATTTGTTGTTGATTCCTCATGAGCTTTCTTCTGAGGTATTTTCATATATAAAACTTTATGTCCTGCTAATCTTGGCTTTAGTCAACTGCTACAAAGGAAGGGGGTCTTCCGATGTTGTTCCAGTAGAAAGAGCCATAAAGAAAAAGCACAAAAAAGTTTTTTCAAAAATTCACCATAAATTGAAATATTGTCCTCCTTGACTTTCAATTTTTCCAATTAAAGTTAATGATTGAATATTACTAGAATGTGAGATGTTTAGCTAAGAAGTCTTGAAGACTTTTTCTGCGCCATTGCTCAGGGGAGTCAAAGTTGACCAAGGTTCATCTTAACTTATCGTGATTTATATGAAAATATAGGGCTGGTGATATAGCTACAACCAATGGTTGTTTTTGTTGTACATGAAATCATGAGAACACATTTTCATATATAAAGGCTTTATGTAATGGCTAATATAAATGTGCAAAATTACGACAAAATTTGCGAAAGAATTTCTGAAATTTTCAGACGAGTTCTGCAACTTTGAAGACGTCACAGGAAAAGTTTTTTTCACAAAATTCACCATAAATCGAAATCAGTGCTGTGAGACTTCAGTTTGTTGCAAAAATGAAGGTAAATGATTGAATATTACTAGAATCCTTCTCAGTTTGGGAGGCTATAAGAGTGGAACCTGCACCATTTTGCTCACACACTCAAAGTTGACAAAGTGTTGAAATTTTGAGTGCTCGACCCAAGGAGCCGTCCACTTTGACGTCTTTCACACAGACAATTTTATTTCGATCTATCTTACGTCCTCAGTGTTTACTAGGGTTAAGCAGGGTCTAGATATCCCAGAGTCCAAGATTCTGAGGAATATAATATACCAGTAAGCAAAGAAATAAACATTTTAAAAATTGCCAAAATAAAATTTGAAGGTCAAAATCTACTTCAAAAAATGGAAATATTGGGCCAAAACAGAGAAATAGGACCATATGTCTTGAAGCCACTACAGTGTCAAAATTGTAGTAAATATGGGCATGCAAAGAAATATTGTAGAAACAAATGTGTGCGCGTATTGTGGATCTGAAGAACGTGCCACACAATGGAAGTGCAGTGAACCAAAGTGTATAAACTGTGGGCAAGACCATCATGCGAGGTCCAAAGAATGTATTTACTATATTCACAATACAGAATTAAAAATCTTACAAGAAAGAACTGGAATGTCTACAAAAGAAGCTAAATTAGAATTAAAAGTGAGAGGAATTCAAGATCTGTCTAAGAAACATACATATTCTTCAATAACAAGAACCAATAATGAAACAAAATGCATACAGAGAGACGTAATGGAGCACAGAAAAGTAAATCTCAAGAATAGATTAACGCTTTAGAAGTAAAAACTAAAATGGTAAAGCATAAAGAAACAGTTATAAATTAGATGGATAATATTTTACCCAATTCATTCGAAATATTAATGCAAATAGGAACACAGGAGGATACTGCTACGGAAGTAACGGAGGAGGGTCATGATGGACTGGAAATTAAAGATAAAAGAAGGTCTTTGGAGAGAACACCACCCAAAACAAAGACACCAACTACTGTATTATTAGAGAAACATCGGTCAAAACAAGCTAAGAATATACCTTTACCTAAAATAATAGTAAAACCTATGGTAGCAGATCTCCAAAACACCAAAGAAGTAAAAGAGATCCATACCATAGGTAACAATGATTATATCAAGGGAGAAGATCCTATTCCATCCCCAGTAATTGGTACAAGAACATATAAAAAAAGAAACATACATGGTAATCCTGTACATGTGAATGTAATGATTGTTTCATTGAATTATGCAGTAATAACAAAGGCATAACAAAAGATGGTTTAACAAACATTATAAGAAATTTTATGAAATATAGAAAAAAAGAAACAACTGATTTTAGCACATGAAAAAGGTTGCATGTGCATTGAGCACTTAATATATTATAAAGAAAAACAAATAAATATTGTGAGTAAGTTATTGGAAAAAATCCAAGTTGATATACAAAATTAAGAAAGCAAAACTCGACCGCTATATAACATAATATTTTCAGGAGCTATATTATACAATGGAACGTAAATGGTATACTGACCAGATTACACCTAGGAGAAATACAATAACTACTAAAAGAATATAAACCAGTGTTTACAACATGTCAGCAAAACAATATCAACAATAGGTAAATACAGTCATACCCCAAACTTACTCGAGGTTGGGTTCCAGACCCCCTTGCTCAAGGCAAATTTTCGCATAAGTTTGGCACAGTCTCTAAAAATGCTAATAAATGCTTATTTTCAGAGTTTAAACACTAAATGTGACCCTAATCATGCTCCTAAAGTATTAAGCTAACATTTACATGAAAGTAAAGTATTTCTCTCTCTCCATTCCACTGATCTGTTTTTAGAGGTCTCAAGTATCAACCTCGTTTTTAAGAACCTCTATATTCTGTCTCTTTCTCTTTGTTCTGAAATGCTCTATGTTTTAGAATGGCACATTTACAGTTTTAGAGGTACACGTAAAATTAGATCAATTTAAAATTATCTGTTTTACAGGTATTAATCTTTGAAAGAGAAATTAATATAATTTAGGTTGCAAAATATGTCTTAAACATTTTAGGTTGCAAAATATATACATAGTGTGAAGTGCTAACTTAAAGAGAGAGAGAGAGAGAGAGAGAGAGAGAGAGAGAGAGAGAGAGAGAGAGAGAGAGAGAGAGAGAGAGAGAGAGAGAGAAGAGAGAGAGAGAGAGAGAGATGTCTGTACTTAAGAGTGCAATTATTTATGAATTATTACTGACAGAGAGAGAGGTAGAGGGAAAGAGAGAGAATTATAAGAATCCTTTGACCTGCTAATTGGCAACACTTCCCCTTCCTGTCATATTAAATTGACACATTTGACAACTTTGCCTTTGAGTTTCTCTTCAACACATTAACAAATGATGAGTGAAATATATTGGTTCCTTTAAATTATGTATCACATACGATTTTGTAATTACAGTTATATTTCTGAGTCCAGTCCCGTGTCAGCCGGTGAAATTCCATTACAGCACGAATTTCTAGGTATAACAATGCTAGATATACCAGAGAAAAAGAGCTTTCAGGAAAGCTGGGGTTACTACCCCCAGTCGATCGTCTTTTAGAAGACGTCGGTATAATGAAGGGTGAGTGAAATACCACTACCACGGAAATATACTCGAAAGATCTCTCCTTATCAAAACCCCGAAAAGAGCGGTGAGCCGTTACAGCTCCCACACTCAACACCCGCCAGGACGGCGACACCAGCGCCACCTACTTCATTCCATTTTCTAGCACGTGATCGTTCGTTTCTTTTGTGTGCTCGTCCCTTTTTGGATTGATTTTTTTCATCATCTACAATGGCATCGAGCACCTTTTCCATCTCTAAGTTAAGTACCATCTTCTTGTGGGGTTTTTGATCTGTTTTTGGCTGTTTTGGTCTCGTATTTTCATAAATATGGAGATCTTCTTATGACGCCACGGCGTCCCCGTCAGCCATGTCGATCATGCAGGCGACTCCTTCTGTTCTTTTCGGTTGGAGTTGTCTCCTTGTCGCTATAGATAGATTTTAACCCTTGAATTCCTTCCTGGTGGTTCCTTGCGGTGGCTCCCCCTCCATTTTTAGTTTTTGTTTTGCATTTTGGCCTGTCGGCCTTTCTTAGGGTGATGCTCCGTCCAGTACCCCCACCAGGTTGGGTTCATTTTCATTTAGTCTCAATAGGCTATTATTTTATACTTGAAGATGGTGCTCTTCTTTTAGTTTTAGTATTTTTAATTAATTTTTTTTTTATTGTTTTTGGTTGTGTGGTTTACCTCTGGTGGGCTTCCCCGAGGTAGGCTACGCTCCCTATGAACGTAATTTTATTTTGATTGTTTTTTGTATGATGGTTGTAGTGTAGGGCTCCATCCCTTGCCCTGGGTGCGGAGATCAGGTTGAGGGAGTTTTGTTGCTGTTTCCTCCGGGATCGTTTTACGGTGGTCAGAGTGAGCCCTTAGTCCTCTTCCTCCAATATTGGGGAATTGAGTTCTTTGGATGTGTTTCCTCTAGGCTAGTCGCCTACTTATCCCCTACTCGATCCTGGTTGGCTCTCGGCACAAAATTTCTCTCCCTGTTGGTTCCTCCTCTCCTTTTACACCCCTTTTCTCCTTCCTAACCTATACTAGGTTAGGTTTATATTAGCTTCGCCTAGGAGGAGTTGGGCTTTGGGTTGTGTAGCTCCCTGGAGTAGGCTACCCTTCCAAGTTCATTTGGAGGGAAGGATGCAGTTGAGCGGGTGTCATGTTCTCCTTGTCTCCTGTCCCCTTCCGGGTAGCCTGCTCCTCTTCACCCCCCCCCCTCCCCCTCAGCTTTGCGACTCGTGCGGGTGACGCTAGATGGCGTTTTCTCCGAGTTCAGGGACTCCTCCTATTGGTAGAGGGATTCGCTCCCTCCCATACCGTCCCCAGCTTCGCTGTGGTGGGGTGGGTGGTTTGTTTGCTCGGCGTGTTCGAATCCTTTCTCATACCTCTCATCTCCCCATCGAGCTACGAAGTTAGGGTGAAATGTGTGGCCCGCCGTATGTTATGAACATAGAACACTTTACCCGTTTTGTTTCTCCGGCGGGGAGGTGATGGTGGGAAGTTTCTATGTCATTTTAAGTAACGGACTCCTCCGGTCTCCGGAGTATTACCATCACTTGTTATTTTTATTATTGATTATTATTATTATTATTTTGTTTTAGACCATATATACGTGAATCCGGTCCTACACCCGGGGGCTCCGCCGTTATTTTTCTGGCAGCCCTTATGGTTGGTTCCTGGTTTCTCGTTCCTTCATTCCCCGGAGTCTTCCGGGGTCTGAATCCTTACCTTCCACTCTGTGCATTTAAAGCTTATTGGCCCAGTTTATAATAGGGAGTTCTTCTACGCCGGAGTATTCCGGTTGCAGTTGAGTTTCCCGGCCTTGCCGACTTTATTTTGCTTAGAGTGTGAGGTTCATGTACTTTTACCTTTGCAGACTGTTCGCTGTGAGGAGCCGGGGTGTACCGCCTCCCTTCAACAACCCTACGGACACGTAGTGTGCCGGACCCACGCTGGTTGTGCGGTCCGACTTGACGACCTGGTTGTTTGGCACCCGATGGTTGTGAGGTTTGCTTTGCTCTCTGCTCAACCATCCAGGATGAGTCGGTAAGTGACAGTCTTCTTTCCTCCGGTCCATGCTCCTCATGCGGTATATTGTTTTATATTCTCCGGTCTGACTTTTCATTCCTGACTAACTGCAGGTTTCCTTGCAGGCGGACGAAGCTTCCAAGAAGTCTGTCTTGGAATCCCTCCGGGCCTGGGTGGCTGGGTTTGGCAGGAATGTTCCGTCGGGAAGCCCTACGTCCTCGACGCCAGGTTGAGGACTTGCTTTACCCCGGCGCACGGGTGGCGGCTGCAGTGCCAGAAGAACTTGCCACCCCTATCATTCAACAAATCCGGGATGCGACCCAGCCACCTCAAGTGGACATCATGTACGCCGAGGTCTCGGAGGATGTTGCCGCCCTAAATCTCGACCTGGAACCGATGAATACGGAGCAGGACCAGGTGGTAAGTGGTGAGGTAAGTGAGGATGTTGGGGCGGGCCCCCCTTTGTTTGACTCCCCTGCTTCATCAGTTTCTTCGTTTGCAGGTTTTGTGAAGTCTTCCTCTTTGGGTGATAGAGCTCCGTCTGCTATCCCCAAGTTGAAGACTTCATGGAAGGCGAAGGGCTACAAGTCCTCGACTTCCAAGAAGGCATCGCCCTTCCCCCCGTCGAAGGCTAAGGTTTCAGGACGGTAGCCTCCGGGAGTAAATCTAGTTCCTCCGGCAAAGGCGCGAGTAAGAGGGCTGCAAAACCAAGCCCTCCTCGCCAACCTTCTTTTGATGCGCAAGCCCTTGCCACTGAACTGTACAAAAAGTTCACAGAGGACCTAGATTCTAGGTTTGAAAAGATCTCGGATAAGTTTGCCAACTATGACAACATACTGGCAGGTTTGGCTCGCCAACCTAAGGCAGAACCGCAGTATTCTATCCCCGACACTGCGGACCTCCGCCATTTGATGTCGGTAACCCTTGGCGGTTCGCACTCCGGGCCATCCAACATGATGGCAAACTTACCTAGACGGTCTGGGCACGAGGCGGTTGGAGGAATTGGAGTTCTTCCCCCGATCTCTTGCCTCCTTATCCTGGCCGTAAGGCTCACTGAAGAAGCCTGGATTGGTCAGACAAGGTACCTAGGGAGACTGTCATCATCCCTAGGGACCAGGCTCAGTCGGCTCTCCTGCGCACTCTGACGGAGTGGCAGGCAGTGAACACAAAATTGACCCCTTTCAAGGGCAATTTCACGATGTTCACCCTGGGAGAAGACCTTCCCACTCCTTGCATGGACAAAGTTGCTCTGGCTACGGCCCGAGCATGCTTTGAAGGTAATCCCCTTTCCTCAATTAAGGGAAACAGATCCTACTTCCTGGTATTCCCAGGAAGTAATGAGTTCTGGGTGGACGCCCGTCCACTTTCACTGTAGGCAAGCTGGACCCTCTTTGCGCTTCCACGCAGTTTAGTGAACAGCTCCTAAGCTGCCGGAATCTTTGTTGAAGGCGGAGTTTGAGGCCCGGACTAAGTTAGCCCGGTCCTTGAGCTCCGGCTGTCTTACAGAGGCTACTGCCGTCTCCGGCTCAGACGAACCCTTTTTCCAGGTCCTAGCTAAGTCTTTCCTGGCGAGCTTCCAGTCAGACTTACATGAGTTTATTGTGGCTAGACTGGAGTGCAGAAAATTTATTTTTACTGACGCTACTATCCGCCACGAGCCTAACAAGCTCATTAAAAGCTCGATCTGGGGACCTAACCTCTTCCCTGAAGAAGAGGTTACATCCGTCATGTCTGAGGCTACACGGGCCAATCAGAGTCTGTGCGCTCGGTGGGGAATTCCCACTTATAAGCGCAAGACCCCAGAATCGGCCGGCCCCCAGACGAGAGGAGGCAAAAGGTTCAGGAGACATAAGAGGCCCCATCAGGCGGTGGTTCAAGCCGTCCCGGTCTCGGCAGTGGCCCAGCCATCTACCTCTAAGACCCAACCCCAACAGTACGTGTTGGTCCAACCAGCGGCGCCCTCTTATATAACTTCACCAGCATACAACCCCACATATGAGGGCCGTGGATTTTTTCACGGCCTCAATAGGGTTGCAAGGGGAGGAAGGGGCAAGGCCCCCCACAGAGGAAGGCCTAACACCACCCCAAGAGGAAGACCTGGACGTGGTAGAGGGAACAAACCCGCTCCCTCCCACTGAGAGAACGCAGGTAGGCGGTCGCCTGTATTGGTTCAGGGACCAATGGACCTTCAGCCCTTGGGCACACAGCATTGTGTCCAAGGGACTGGGGTGGAGCTGGATCAAGAACCCTCCCCCTCTAAACAGATTTTACCAGCCACCCACATCAATCCTACAGGATTATGTAACAGAATTGCTCAACAAACGAGCAATAAAGAAAGCAAGGCACCTAAAGTTTCAAGGCAGGCTATTCACTGTTCCCAAAAAAGACTCCGATCAGCAAAGAGTGATCCTGGATCTGTCGGCGTCTAAATCTCTACATAAAATGCGACAAGTTTCGCATGCTTACGGTAGCTCAGGTTCGGACTCTACTTCGCGTGGAGCCGTCACCACCTCTATCGATCTTTCAGACGCTTATTATCACGTCCCGGTTGCGCGGAACTTCTCTCAGTTCCTCGGTTTCAGACTCGGGAATCAAGCCTACTCCTTCAGGGTCATGCCCTTCGGTCTGAACATTGCACCCAGGATATTCACCAAGCTGGCGGACACGGTAGTACAGCAGCTCCGGTCCCAAGGAATTTCCCTAGCAGCGTACCTGGACGATTGGATAATCTGGGCTCCAACTGTTCCGGAGTGTCAAGAAGCCACGTCCATAGTCACCAATTTCCTAGAGTCATTGGGTTTTCAGCTGAACAGAGAGAAGTCCCGCCTGACTCCGGAGTCTCGGTTTCAGTGGCTGGGTCTTCAGTGGGATCTGTCCTCCCACACGTTATCTCTCCCGCCTCCCAAGAGGAAAGAGATAGCATCTCTCACCAAGAGGTTTCTCAAAAATCCGTCGGCATCCCGTCGGTCCCAAGAAAGAGTCCTCGGGTCCCTTCAGTTTGCCTCAGTGACAGACCTGCTCTTGAAAGCCAAATTAAAAGACATAAACAGAGTGTGGCGGAGTCGAGCAAACACCAAGCTCAGGGACAAGGTCTCCTCTATCCCTCGAATCTTAAAGACAAGACTGCGGCCTTGGACCACAGTCAGGGCCTGTCCAAAACAGTTCCACTTCAATTTCCCCCTCCGGCACTAGTTATCCACACAGACGCTTCTCTAAGCGGCTGGGGGATATTCACCAAAACAGAAAGTACAAGGAACGTGGTCCACAATGTTTCAGCAGTTCCATATAAACACCCTGGAAGCCATGGCGGTCTTTCTAACGCTGAAGAAAATCCGCCCTCCCAATCGGATTCATATCAGGTTGGTGTTAGACAGCGCAGTGGTAGTTCATTGCATCAACAGGGGCGGCTCCAAATCAGGTCGAGTAAACCAAGTAATGGTAGCTATCTTCTCCCTGGCGAACAAGCACGGTTGGCACCTGTCAGCCACCCACCTAGCAGGAGTCCGGAACGTGGTGGCGGATTCCCTGTCCAGGACTACCCCGTTGGAGACGGAGTGGTCCCTGGATGCGGAATCTTTCAAATGGGTTTGCCGCCGGGTTCCGGGACTCCAAGTGGATCTGTTCGCAACGGAGAGCAACTTCAAGCTCCCCTGTTACGTAGCCCCCAACCTGGACCCTCAGGCGTTCGCCACAGACGCAATGACAGTAGATTGGAACAATTGGGAGAAGATTTATCTGTTCCTCCAATAAATTTACTGCTGAAAGTTTTACACAAACTCAGGACATTCAAAGGTCAACCAGCCCTAGTAGCCCCTATTGGCCGAAGAGCAATTGGTTCCCTCTCCTTCAGGAACTGGGACATTGGAGTCTTCGGATTCCCAAGCCCATTCTGACCCAGACAGTACAAACCAAGACTGTGTCAGCTTCCTCAAGGATTCAAAATGCCCTAGTTTTATGGACTTTATAAAGTTCGCAGCCCAAAAGGAGCAAACATTGACCCTGTCAATACTCTGTTTTTAGAATCAGATAAAAGAGATTCTACTATTAGACAATATGACTCAGCAGTCAAAAAATTAGCCTCCTTCCTGAAAGCATCTGAAGCCAAAATTATGACGACTAATTTAGGAGTTTCCTTCTTTAGGTCACTGTTTGAGAAAGGTCTGGCTCCGCCACTATTACCACAGTCAAGTCGGCATTGAAGAAAGTATTTCTTTACGGCTTTAAAATCGACCTTACAGATTCCTATTTTTCATCCATCCCCAGAGCATGCGCTCGTCTGAGACCAGTATCACGTCCACATTCGGTTACTTGGTTTCTCAATGACGTCCTTAAGTTAGCATCAGAGTTGGATAACTCCCATTGCTCTTATCAGGATCTGTTAAGGAAAACCTTATTTTTAATTAGTTTGGCTTCAGGTGCTAGAATCTCAGAGCTGTCAGCTCTCACTAGAGGTGATAATTTTGTTAACTTCCTCCCATCCGGAGAAGTCCTCCTTTCCCCTGACCCTAGATTTTTAGCTAAGAACGAAGACCCACAGGACAGGTGGTCTCCTTGGAAGGTGGTGCCCCTTCCTCAAGATCAATCTTTATGTCCAGTTTATACACTTAAATCTTACCTCTTAAGAACTCCACAGAGTAAGTCGGGTCCTCTTTTTATCAGGGAGAAAGGTGGTACTCTTTCTCTTAATGGTATAAGGCAACAAATTCTGTATTTCATTAAACAAGCCAACCCAGACTCAGTTCCTAAAGTTCATGATATTCGAGCAGTGGCTACTTCTATTAATTACTTTCATAATATGGACTTTTCAGAGTTATCAAAATATACGGGTTGGAAATCACCTCTAGTGTTTAAACGCCACTATTTAAAATCACTCGAAGCCCTGAAATATTCTACTATAGCAGTGGGAAGTGTCATCTCCCCACCTTAAATAATCATATCCTTTCCTTTCCTTTTCCCCCCGCCCGCCTACCTCATTTGCTTCTCTGCTTATTCTCCTGGTTGTTTATGCCTCACTGCCTAGCCCCTCATATTGATATATTTGTATCTACTGATGGAAAAGTGTAATCTGACTAGCCATAATTGTTTTTCTTTATGGGTACTGGACAGTTTTTATTTGGCTCCACGTACCCCAGACATTTTGTGTGTGTTAAATTCATTAGTCTTGTCTCTTACGTGTTTAGCCTAAGTTTACGTGTATAGTTTTAGGTTGTTTTTGCTTGTTCTGTGCACTTTTCATGTTTCACTACTTTTAAGTAATTTTAAGGTTTTTGAGGTTTTTTCCCCATCATACCGGGGACCTCCCATTGTTTTGTAGTGCTAAGTTTTTTGGTGTGCCTTAGAATTAAGATACCTTACTTTTAAGTATTCTTGCTTCATGAAAGAGATTGCTTGATTAAAATTATTTTCGTTACAATTTTGCTTTTTCTTCAGATTACCCTATTTTTTTCCAGTAGTAGCAGTCTTGGCATGATTCTCTATCACTATTTCACCGGCTGACACGGGACTGGACTCAGAAAAGGGATTTTGACAGAGGAAAAATCTATTTCTGAGGAAGGTCCCGTGTCACCCGGTGACCCTCCCTGACTGGTCTAGTACTCCCCTCCCCTACTTGCACATGCCAAGTCTGGGGTTAGTGCTAGCATGGAATGAAGTAGGTGGCGCTGGTGTCGCCGTCCTGGCGGGTGTTGAGTGTGGGAGCTGTAACGGCTCACCGCTCTTTTACGGGGGTTTTGATAAGGAGAGATCTTTCGAGTATATTTCCGTGGTAGTGGTATTTCACTCACCCTTCATTATACCGACGTCTTCTAAAAGACGATCGACTGGGGTAGTAACAGCTTTCCTGAAAGCTCTTTTCTCTGGTATATCTAGCATTGTTATACCTAGAAATTCGTGCTGTAATGGAATTTCACCGGGTGACACGGGACCCTCCTCAGAAATAGATTTTTCCTCTGTCAAAATCCCTTTATTATTATGATTATTGTTATTATATCCATTATTAATATTATTAATCCTATTATTTGAAAATTAGTACTTGTGGTAAATCATGTATTTATCATACAAAACAGATAGACATACACATGTACCATAAAAATTCTCTCATCTCAGTAAAAGATATGTATATATATATAGACAGAGAGAGAGAGAGAGAGAGAATTGTTATTTTTATTATTTAATGGTATTTAATTTACAGGTTAAAGCTTGAAAACTTATAAATTCCATAAAGAGTTAAACATAAAACACTTCTGCAGGGTTTCTCAAGAATTCGCAAATGTTTGCATGTTAGTGAAAAACTTGTGTATGACAATTAGTTAGGTTACAAGGAAAAGTGTGCGTGTCTGTGAATTCGCGCATCTCAAATCATGCAAGTTTGGGGTATCACAAGATGAAGAAGGAAATTTAGGTACAGCCATATATGTACATAACAAAGCATTTTACAACAAAGTACCTGTAAACATTACTGATTTACAAAGATCAAGTATTAAAATCCAAGTAAAAAACGATAATTATGTAATTTATAATATATACAATGACGAAGTCAGCACATATTATTCAAAAAACACATGGAACATTTTCCTCAGTAGACTTAACTCTCTGTACCTCAAATATAGTAGACAGATTAGATTGGAATACAGTTGAAAACTTGCGCACTAGTGATCATTTCCCAGTATTAATTTTACTATTACAAAATGATCCTGCACAACTAAGAATATCCCAACATTTGAATATTTAAGTGACCATAATGAAACTAGTAAATTTCTTGTTGATTTCATTAAAAATGCTGCTGACAAAGTAATACCAAAATCTAAATCTCATCCAACAAAACACAAAGTCCCATGGTGGTTTGGAAAACTAAGAGAATAAAAATAAAACGCCAGATTGGAAGACGATTAGATAATTTGAATAGAAAGTTCAGTAAAATTAATAAAACATTACCGATATCAGAAGGAACTTTACAAAAAATTATATTATTACTAGAAGTTGATACATTAAAACCTCTCTACAATAAATTATCTGCAAAATTTAAAAAAGAAGTAATTCAAGGAAGAATAATTTCATGGAGGAAATATGTGTCAGATCTCTCTAATAATACTCTCATACAAAAAAATGGGAAAAGTTCAGGAAAGTAAATGGTACCCATGTTAAACCACCTAGATATGCCATATTAAAAGATGGGAAAAGAATACTTGATCCAAAAGAAATAAGTAATGTAATAGGAGAAAACTTAACAAATGTAAGTAGTGATAATAATTTAGATGAACACTTCCTTGCCAAGAAAATTACAATAGAACTAATAACAATAAATTTTGAAACAATAGAAGATATATATTATAATAGAAAATTTAATATGGAAGAGTTGGAATTTGCCCTCTCGAATAGCAATGAATCTGCCCTTGGAGGTGACAGTATTTGTTTTGAAATGATCTGCAACTTAGCACCTTTGGCAAAGTCATACTTTATTACAATTTTATAATCAATTTTGGCTTTGAAATTTATCTCATGGTGAACGGCATAAGGCTATAATTATTCCTATCCCCAAACCTGAAAAGGATCCCAGTATTGTAAACAGTTACAGACCAATTTCTTTAACAAGTTGTTTATGCAGATTACTAGAGAAAATGGTAAATGCTTGATACTAACATGGCACATTCAAGAAAATAAAATTTTGACTCCCACTCAGTTTGGGTCACAATGTAACAGATCTACATTGGATTCTCTGTCTAACTTGGAAGACCACATATGAAGAGGATTTGAATGAAAACAAATTACTATAGCTGTCTTTTTTGTCATTGAAAAGGCATATGATACTGCATGAAGATATGCAGTATTAAAAACGTTACAGAAAAACAGCATCTGTGGACATTCACCCAGGTTTATCCAAAACTTTCTGACAAGTTGCACTTTTGAAGTGAGAGTTGATGATGTATTGTCAGATACATTTCCACATGAAAATGGTGTTCCACAAGAAAGCGTCCTTAGTGGCACACTGTTTGCTCTAGCAATAAATGATATCAGTAATAATCTACCTATTGGAATAAAGAGTAACCTCTACTGTGTATGGATGATTTTGCAATATATTATTCAGCATCTCACATAAAAATGCAGAGTGAATCAATAATAAAACTATAATAAAGATAGATGAATGGACCTCATCTGTAGGCTTTAAATTATCCATACTTAAGACTCAAGCAGTAATGTTTTATAGAAATAAAATATGGAAGAAAGGCAAAGAAATAGATTTAAAAATCAGAAATCATTCCATACCAATTGGCCAAACAGCAAAATTTTTGGGATTAGTATTTGATACTTACCAAAATTGGAAATCTCAGATAACGCACATGAAATCAAAATGTAAAAGAGCATTAAATCTAATTAAAAAATCTATCAAACACTACTTGGGGAGCCAATAGGTATATCCTTACTGTACTGTATAAAGCAACAGTGCTGTCTATCACTGACTATGGAAGCGAAATATATGGTTCAGCATCAGACGCAGTGCTGAAAACGTTAGGCCCAGTTCATAACGAAGGCCTTAGAATATGTTCAGGAGCCTGTAGATCATCACCAACCTCATCTTTACAAGTTGAATGTGGTGAACTACCACTGACTCTCAATAGAGAGTTAGTAACAATGAAGAGTGCCTTTGGAATTCAGACAAGTGATTCTCCAACCAAAAAATTATTTGAATTACGAGATGTATTTATAAACAATCCCTCACCACCTTTCCCTCTTTGAGCTAGAAACTGTTTGAGTCATTAAATATGAATGTGCAGTTGCCTTCAATATTAAAATTACCTCCTCCTTGGAGTATGAATAAAATAAGAATTTGCACACTTAAAATATTTATCAAAAAGTTATGCATATACCCCAGAACACCATAGACAACATATGATAGAGCATATAAGCTGAAAAGGTCCACATTATGCATTATACACAGACAGATCTAAATCAGAGTATGAAGTGGGATATGCTGCAGTATCCCAAGACAAAATTTATCAATTCACGCTACCTGATAATGCCTCAGTATTTACAGCTGAGTTATGTGCAATAGCATCAGCCATAAAAATAATTAAAGAAACCTCATGTAATAATCTTGTAATTTTTAGTCACTCTAGAAGTGCCATCGAAGTCATTCAGAGTTACAAACCAAAAAATAACATTGTACAACAAATAAAGTTATTACTCTATAAGTTATATAAAAGGGAAGTTAAGCGGCTGATAAAGCAGCTAAAGAAGCATCCCACATAACACAAACTAATGTAAATATCCCAGTTAGTGATTATGTAACTTATATAAAAGTAGGCATTATAAACAAATGGCAAAATAAATGGAATGACGACCCTGAAAATAATAAGTTGAAGCAAATAAAACCTAGAGTTAAAAAATGGAGTTCAACATGCCAAAGAGAAAACATGCGCAAGTAATTCTACACGTCTCCGAATAGGCCATACTCGTCTGACACGTGGACACTTAATGAGCAGCCCACCTGAGCCAGCTCCTGAATGCTCAGAATGCAAGTGATAATAACAGTTAAACATGTTATGCGAATGCCCAAAATACAACCAACATCGGTTATCAACTTTTGGAAATGGATCAACTGGTGAAGTTTTATCAGTCTGCAACATTTTCAATTACTCAGTTTTAATATTCATGAAGAAATGTAAATTAATTGATAAAGTATAAAAAGTAATTATGAAAATACAAAATCCCATGGGGCAACTAATATAAAAAATCTGAAATTTAAAAAATATTCAGTTATTCGGAATTTTATCATTACTCAGTTTTATATATTTTTTATTGTACAGATGGAACTTGAGTAAATGTATTTAGTGTGTGCATGTGTTCTAGTGTGGAAGCATATGCCTTTTTGCATATTTTTAAAATTTCATTATGCATTCATCATTTAGTTCCAGTGCTTAGCCTATGGCTTAGACCCTGTACTCCATTTCATTTTAATCCTTCAGGCCAGCCATATGAGAGCTGTTAATCAGCTCAGTGGTCTGGTTAAACTATTTTAATAATAATAATGTCATCATGAATTGAGGGGTTTTGAGTTTTAGCCACGAATTCCCTGACAAATTCAAACACTACTGACTTCCAACCTCTGGTATGTTTAACATCAAGAGCTAGGCCATGGAGTTCTCCCACTCTCTTTGAAGAAGCCAAGGCTAGAAGGAAAACCATCTTGAGGATCAAGTTCCTGTCCGATGACCAACACAGTGGGGCTCAAGTGAGACTACATAGCACCAGAGTCAGATCCCAGGTAGGAGGCTTCAGTTCTCTAGGAGAGCAAGACTGTTCAAAACTTTTGAACAGCATAGAGATTTCCCAAGATGAAGTCAGGTCCACATCTTTCAAATGAAGAACCAATCCCAAGGCAGCCCTGTAACCCTTAATAGCAGAAACAGAAAGGTGTTTTTCTGTTTTGAGGAATATCAGAAAATCAGCTATCTGCTGAAGAGGTTCTGAGTGGAGAGAAACCCCATCAACGACACCAATCACAGTAGACAGCCCATTTCCCCTGATATACGGTTGGAGATCTTCTGTGGTAACCAGACATCTGTGTCGCTGCTCTGTGAGAAAAGCCTTTCGCTTGCAGGAGATACTGAACAGTATCCAACCGTGAAGAGATAGGGATGTTACTGATTGATGGTATTGCTATACATGGGGTTGACAGATAAGATTGTGCCAAGGGGGTATTGCTCTTGGAACTGCTGAGAGTAGAGTTAGAAGATCTGGAAACCATTCTGCTTGAGGCCATAAAGGAGCTATAAGGGTCATCCTGAGATTCTGGGAAACCATCACTGTTCAGGACATGATGGATCAGGCAAAAGGCATAGACATCCAGGTTGTCCAAGAATGTTGAAGGGCCTCCTCTGCCATGGTGAAGAGATCTGGAACTACTGAACAGTAGACCTCTAGCTTCCTGTTGAACCTTGTTGCAAAGAGGTCTATCACTGATCTCCCCCACAGATGAAAAAGCCTGTCTGCCACCTCCTGATGCAGAGACTACTCCATCCCTAGAACTTGTCCCCGATGACCTAGCTTGTTGACCACTACATTCCTCTTGCCTGGAATGTACCTTGCCATGAGGGTCACTGAGTTGTTGATAGGTCACTGGTGTAACTGGACTGTTATCAAGGGAAGTAGGCATGACACTAGCACCTGCTGTTTGTTCATATAAGCTACCACTGTAGTGTTGTCCGACATCAGAACAACGAAGTCCCCCATCATCTTTTCTTGAAACTCCTGAAGTGCTAGGAAGTCTTCTTTCAACTCCAGCATATCGATGTGGTTTCCTGTCCTGAGGAGTCCACACAACTGAAGTCAGGAGATGATCTAGTTGTGCTCCCCAACCTTCGGAAGAAGTGTCTGAGAAAAGGAGGACCTCCAGAGAGGGCAAATGAAAGAGCACTCCCACTGTCAGGTTTTCTTCGTCCAACCACCGCAGTAGTTGCTGGAGAATAAAATTCCTTCAGCCTCCATCACAGGGAACGAAGATGAAGATGGCCGTGAGGAACTAGCTTCAGATAGGAAGGAACGAGCCACTGTCCTGAACTTCTCTATCCTCCGATCCAGTGGGAAGACTCTCTGAGGTTGTGTCTATGATCATTCCCAGGTAAAGGATTCTTTGACTGGGTTGAAGATTGGACTTTTCCAAATTTATCATGATGCCTAAGTCACAACAAAATTGGAGACCATGATCCCTGTCTTGAATGATCTTTCCCTGAGAACTCACCAAGACCAGCCAGTCATCAAGATATCTTAGGAGGCAAATTCCCTGAGCATGAGCCCACATCGACACTAGGGTGACAACTCTTTTGAACACCTGGGGAGCTGTTGTCAGACCAAAGCAAAGGACTTTGAAATGGAACACCAGTTCTCTGAGACTGAAGCGAAGGAACTTCCAGGAGGAGAGATGAATAGGGATCTGGAAGTAAGCGTCCTTCAAGTCTATGGTCATCATGTAGTCGTTGTCTCTGATGGCTGCCAAGACTGTTCAAGGAGTCTCCATCTTGAACCTCGTCTTTCTGATAAAGAGGTTCAAAGTTGATAGGTCTGTCACCGGCCTCCAATCACCAGTTGCCTCGGGGTCTAGGAAGACTTGGCTGTAGGACCCTGGGGAAGGACACTTTACTTGCTCTACAGCTCCCTTCTCCAGCATCTTCCTCACTTCTTGGAGAGTTAGGTGTTTCGTAGAGCCCTGGGTGTAAGTGAGGTGAGGAAGAGGATGATCAGAGAGAGTGGGAGCAAAGTTGAAAGTTAGCAGATACCCTACTCGAAGGACATCTACCACCCATGGTTCCGCTCCGTAATTGTGCCACATAGCCCAATGGCTCTCCAGGCATCCCCCCAGTGGTGGCACAGAGTGGGGAGGAGCGCCCACTCTGTCGTCTACCCCCCACCTCTGCCCCCATTTCCCCTTCCTGGCCTGGAAGAATATGACTGAAAGGGACGTTGTTGGGAAGGCTTCTCCGGAGACGATACAGGTTGAGAAGTCTTGATTGTAGATGGAGGTCTTATAGGCTTCTTAGGAGGAGGCTGGAGATTCTGCCTTGGAACATTCAGACAAGAAGGAGCTGCTAATTTACTCACTGCTTGTTGGCTGAGACGATCATTATTGTCAGTTCGATGCCTGTCAACAGCTGCATCCAATTGATCCCTGGGAAAAAGCAGCTGGGAGTCCAGAATATCGCCATTCCTCAAGGATAACAAGGAATCTGACAAACTGAGCCACTTCAAAGAGGGCTGTGTCTCTCCTCATCAGCAGGCTATTAGTCCACAGATTAACAGTCAGAAGAGAAAGGTAGGAAATAGCCTTAGCACCAGATTGCAACAATCTGATGTAAGCTGAACTATTGACTTTATTCCATGACAAAGTGGAAGAAGAAATCTTGACAATAGCTGAAGACCACAAATCCAGCCAAGAAACAGTTTGTTAGGCAGAAGAGGCAGTCAACTCTAAAGAAGCAGCTTCTTGAAAAGAAAGAGGACCTTCTGCTCTGACCTGATCCAGGGTCAAATCCAGCTTCAGATGGATGACATAGGAGTAGACATGTCTACTCAGAAGAGGCACCAGAGGACTTGCATAATAAGTCCTGTGGCGAGGTAGAGGAGGAGGAGGGAGAAACTTAAACGATCTGCTAGAACAAAGAGAGTTTTCCTGTCCTGAAATCAAGGAATTTACATGATTCAGGACTGAGTCAACGTGATTGGAACAAGGCAACTCAAAAGATGACTTTGAGTCCTTTGGTCCCAGCAAGGCTTCTATTCTTGTCGGAATGATCGTAGAAGGAGTCACAGCCTTTTTAGAAAGATTATTGAACTCACGAATGAGATCAATAACCTCTTCATAAGAAAACAGAAACTCCTGGTTCTCCAAATCCTCCGGCCCCTGGACACGAGGATCCCCGTCTGCCTCCTCGGAAGGATTTGCAGGGTTAGAACCGGAGCGAAAGATCTTTCAGATACTAATAACCTTCGTAGTAGCTTGAAGTTTTGAAGTAGAGGGAAGAGAGAGGTCTCGGTCAGTGGTTCGAGGCGCAGAAGACCCTTTCTCGTACGATGGACGTGCATCATCCTGTAGCCCGGGATGACGAATGACAGCCGCGGACGTGGGAAGGCGAACGATGGCTGCGGACGTGGGAAGGTGAACGACAGCTGTGGATGCAGGAAGGCAAATGATGGCTGCGAATGTGAGAAGATGAACAACAGCGGTGGTTCTTTCTTGAAGATCACAATGAGGAACACCATTGAGAATGGCAAAGCAGCGAGTCAGATGAAGAACCACGGTTGTATCCATCTCTACAGCAGTGATTAGTTGTACGTCCATCATCATCTATACAGCCATGTCTATTCACGTGTCTGCATCAGAGGGAATCAGGAGAGGAAGAGTAGGCCTGACAGGACTTTTAGGAGGTTCTACCACTTGGGATTTCTTGATTGGAGCCTTGTTGTCCTTTCTCCTAATTTGAAAAGGACGCATTGGAGATGAAGGAACAACTGTAGAGTCCTTCTCAACCTGAAATTCTTGATGGCAAAAGGATGATGAACAAGGCACATTTCCCAAAGGAACACATACGTGTGCAGGAGAAACATGGCTTTGGTCCAAAGGTGAAGAAGAAGAGATGGTCTTCTGTTTCATGGGGAGAGGAGCTGTAACAATGTCCTTAATCCTCCACCGTTTGATGTGAGAATGAACAGGAGGGGCAGATGAAGAAGAGGATAATGAAGGAGATGACGGAGACGAAGGAGATCTACACCGTCTCCTCTTAAGAAATTAACTGTATTTCACTTGAAGGGTCGAGTCGACAGTGTTGAGTGCAGTTTGAACGAGAGAGGAAGCAGACGGTGCAGCCGCATATGACGTCATAGTAGAACTAGGCTGTGATGTCACAGGAGCAGACGAAGTCTGAATGTGGTCTGTGGGAGCAGTCATAGGCTGAACAGGTGGTGACCCAGGATGATGCGTAGAGAGAACCAATGGCATCTCGCTAGAAGGCGTAACGTGAGACCCAGAAGAGTGAAGGTTGGGAGGAAAAAGATGGTGCTGCCCCGACTCTCCTGAGAGGGGAAACATCCCCCCCGAGAGAGAGAGAGAGAGAGAGAGAGAGAGAGCGCGCAGCATGAGGCATATTCAGAGAACCTTCTCCCAAAACTTCCAAAGACGAATCAATGGCAGAAAAGGAAGGAGACAAACCTGACAAGGAAGGAGAAGCAAGGAGAGAAGCAGAACAATGGGGAACCTGAGAAACATCCATCAAAGGAAGAGAAAATCCTTCCCAAGATGGCACTTTCGACTTCCTCATATGTTGCTTCTTCATGGCAAATCTCTTCCACTGCACAGGAGGCCAAGAAAACCACACTCGGGGCAAGGGTTATTCACATGACAATCATTTGATTTGCACTCACTACAAGTTGAATGGGGGTCAGTCTCAAAGGAAGCCATATCACGTGAGCAAGGAAAGGAGCCTACACCAGGACATTTTCTCTGAGGCTTATGGGAACTTTTAGCTGTGTTTTGGGACTAAACAAACACTGATCACAAAAACAACCAAAAAAAACACAGGCAAAGGCAAAAACAACCAGTTATGGAGAGGAAGGAGAGAACGAAACAACGTCTCTCAATGGCGGTAAGAAGAAAACTAAGACATCACGGGGTTGAGATCAGGTCGCTGACCGCTTCCCATCTCATCTCTGTGACGGATGCCAGATACTACCAATTCCCTGCATAAACAAATCTTCTTATTTTTACCGGTTTCCAGCTGGCACCAGAAGATTTATCCTAATGTCAAGATTGCAGGTTTGTTAGCTGTGAAAAACTCAAATTAATTTAAATTTGTTAATATTATTCTAGAAAAGCTAGATATCCATGTAAGCAAATTCTTGGTTTACTTGTTCAAGTAACATAGTAAGGATCTAAGGAAGGCAATAGTCTGTGTTGTGTAAGTAAATTAGTGTTTTTAATATTATTTAGTTAGTATTTGTATATATATTTTTTAAAGTAAAGATATTTTAGATGACGTATACCAAAATATTAAGATAAATATAAAATATATCTTTGAAGCATTAAATATTTTAACACATAGAATATTCTTTCCCATGTGACAATTGAAAAATTGATTTTGGTGAAGTGTTTTGAATTCTTAAGTAATTGCTGGTACTGAGGTAATTTCTTTTTTCCAGGCTGTCTGAACGTAATTGTATTGAAATTATCAGCAAGTTAGTGGAACTCAACTTGATTTCAATTTATTACACTACTGATGGAAAAGAATATGTCACTCCAGAACAACTCACAAAGGAAATCCAGGATGAACTCTATGTGCAAGGAGGTATGGAAGGATAATGAACTCAATTCCCTTATCCCAAATAGCATGGTAGCATTATATCACAATGTTATACTGTACACAGCAGGGCTTTAAAGGAAGCTTGATTCTTTGATAATAAGGGTCACCATGTAAATGTCTTAGGCTCCCTTGGTCAGAAGGTAAGATGCAGTGCTACACATCATACCTGGTTAACACTTATAGCCATAGGGGGATCATGTAAGCAACTCACATGTCCAGATTATTGTCTTCTCTCTCTCTCTCTCTCTCTCTCTCTCTCTCTCTCTCTCTCTCTCTCTCTCTCTCTCTCTCTCTCTTCCTTCCAGGGTTTAACACAGGTCCCATGTGCATTGCTTTATTTTCCTCTTTTTTTTTCATTTGCTTTCTTGGGGTGACTCTTATCTACTATTAAAGATACAGTAGCTATATCTTCACGCTGGCAGGTGTTGTGGGCATTCAGAACTTAAGGTAATTGCTTTGCTGACCTGAATGACGTGTCTAGCACACCTGTTCTCCACTAGGTGTGTTGGGAATTTTTTAGTTCTAGTCAGAATTCTTCTTGCTGTTGTTCTGTGAGGTGCTCTATGCACTTGCTAGCTGGGCTCTTGGCTGTTTTTCAGTAGGAACAAAATCCACAGGTTTTGCAGGAGTGATTTATGCATTAAGAGAATGTATTCGATAGAGTTAGATGAACACACAGTTTGTGCTGGTTATAGGGATCAGGACTGTGAGTCAGCTATAGGTGCGAAGAGTGTAGGAAGTGGTCAGATGAATTTAAGATAAAGTTCTCAAAAATAGGAGGAGAGAGTTGCATAATTGAGGAAGCAGTTAATTAGAACAGGCATAGGCTTTTTATTTCCCTTTTCATTGCAGGCTTCTCCTTCTATTTACCCTTCTGTATCCCCTCCACTCTCATCACCATCTCTGCATAGACTCAAGCTTAGAACCTTAGCTTCACCTTCTGGCATCCCCCCTAGTGTGCACTCTTTGGTGGTCTCTTTCAAGGGGAAAAGTGTCAGTGACCTTGCCTGTTTGCAGTCTGAGTGCAGGACTGCCCCATGACAGTTGGAAAAATCCATTGCCAAGGAACCAGGTTGGTTTTAGGGCTGAGATTGGTCTGTGCCATTGGACGCCTTCCTCTCTGTTGTCTCAATCTGTTAAGTGTTTGGCTTATTCACCAAAGGGTCGTTCTGAGAAACACCAAAGGATTGTTCTGAGAAGTGTTTTGTCGCATCAGTTATTGACGTTGCCTTCTTCACTCTCTGATAGTAATTAGCTTGGCTTTAGCACAGTTTTAAATAGGAAAACAACACTGATAATTTGAAGGCTTCGGTTTGTTCCATTTCCAATGATAATATTGTTCATTCTATTGTTAAGCCTATCTCATCTGTTTCAGTATCTCAGTCTCATTGCATTCCATCCATTCCTTTTTCTCTTGTAATATTCTCCTTGCACCTGTATCATCTGTATCCCAGGTATTGGTGGCCCTTCTTCTGCCACCTCTAGTATTCCTTTTAGGCCTCTGCATCATTAGCAGGCACCTCAATTAAGTCATAAGCTGGATGCCACTGTAAGCAGCTGTATTGACTCATGATTTGCGCTCTGTTGGTGGTATTTGGTCTCATAAGGCAGCTTCAAGTGAGGCAGTTGTGCCAAAGTCACCACTTCCCCCCCTCCTCCTAACCATCCTCCCAACCATTCACCACACTTACTGATGTTACATCATCATTTTCTCACCCACCTCTTGGCACCTCAGGCGAGGCACAACAAGAAGGTGCACTATTACCTCCCATCCCATGTCACATATGTTTTTTGTTTGAGTAGTCGGCTTCTGCCATCACTGCTCCTTGTACCCTGTTGGATGATGAGATCAATGTACTTTGTGAAAGACTATAAAATTATCAGCAAACTTTTAAATTCACTTAAAGGGTATTAAATATTGACTGTACCCATAACTTCCAATTTATTATTTCTTATACCAACAAGCTGTAAATGAGTTTTTAAATTGAAAATTCATGAAAAATCACATAACATTGCATGGACTACCACTGTTCAAAAGATTTTAAACCAACTGTTGTCTGTTAATAACTTTAAGTACTAGTCTCATCCAAAATCTGCTGAAGGAATAAATAACTTTTAAGAACATTGAAAACCTGAGGTTCTTGAAGAGGCTTATAATAATCATTAACTGGTTCTGTTCCATTGATTTCACTACATTCGTCTTATGATTTTGAAAATCTACTTCCTGTCTGTAATGGTATAGTGGATCTTGGACTGCATGAACCTTCCCTGAAGGGCAGCTTACTGCCAAAGAGACTATAGTAAAGAAAACGGTAGACTGTGAAAGGATAACAATGGAACTGAAGACCTTATATCTACTTTATTTACAAACTGACCAGTCTGGTGCAAACTGAATAACAACCGATAAACTCTCTCTCTCTCTCTCTCTCTCTCTCTCTCTCTCTCTCTCTCTCTCTCTCTCTCTCTCTCTCTCTCTCTCTCTCTCTCTCTCTCTCTCTCTCTATCATGTTAAGACAGTTGCTTCTATTACATTGCCCAGCATTTTGGCATTTTATATTTCACCCTTTCACACCTCCCATTCCTATCGGGCTGAACTTGGACATAAAGGGCACCAGGAGTTCACTATTCATCTCAGCAACCTTGAAAACTATGGATTAGACACCAGTATCTGTCGGTTTTGGTTATTTTTACTTGTCACCCCCTTCCTACCCCTACCCCCTTTGGTGCCAGTGATGTCTTACTCCCACAGTATTCTTTTCCAGATATTGAGTCATGTAAACCGAAATGAGATATGATAAACCCTGTAGATTTTATCTAGTTACTAAGTCTATGGGCAGAACCAGCCCCATTTCAGGGAAGCCCTTTCCACCTTCAACCCCCTTGGTGCCCTTTGATGCTAGTGATGTCTTACCCCTGCAGTATTCTTTTCTGGGCTTGTCCTGTGTCGCTGAGTGAAATGTCCCTATACAGCACACATTTCTAGGTATAAGTATTGCTAGATATACCAGAGAAAAAAGCCAATAGGATGCCAGAGTTACTACCTCTGGATCTGTACATCCTAATAGGATGTCGGTATGTCATCTAGGAGCGAGTGGAAGCCACTACCACAGACACTTAACCCAATAGACTCTCCTCACCAAAACCTCTGCCTAAGAGGTGCCGATACAACGGTCCCACCACCGCTACTACTAATTCTACCCACAATGCACCATCCGCTTATAGCACGCTTTACGAGCCACTCGTGATTTTTTTGTGGTGCTAATATTTTATTCTTATTTTCATATTTTGGATTATCTCGCTTTCATGATGGCATCATCTGATCAAGGAACATCTTCTTCTAAGTTGAGTATTCAAAATTGAATGTTTTTGGTATGCGAACGGATTATTTTGTCCTGTTTATTGTTTCGCATGATCGACTGAGGGCCGCCATTTCGTGTTCGTTTCGTGGCGCTTACTACAGTCTTTTATATGATTGCTTTCTTTCGTTCAGTCGATAGAAATTTACAATTACTACATTCTTTTTATGATAGTTTCAACTTTCGCTCGATCTGACGCGATCGACTATTATTTTATACCTTAGAAGTTGAAAGTTAGGCCTAGCCTAGCTTTTCTTTATTTACCGTTTGTAGACATATTTAATATGTCATTATGTCATTTATTATGTGTGTATTAGTTCTTTGAGTCTGTTTGGGTGGTCTTGTTAGCCTACCTGACCAGTTCGGCCTTGCCGGATTCGTGGAAGGTAGGCTATGTTGGCCCCAGTCTTCCTTCCTCCTTGGCCTATAGGCCTGAGTTGGTACGGTTTTCTTGGGTGGCCTTCTTCGGGTTTGAGTGCAGGCCCTTTTTCCCTGACCAGTTGATTTTCAATCCTGGAAGTGATGTTGGCGCTAGCGCTCTTTCGTTCGAATTTTTGGCGAATCCTAGCCTACATTTCCAGGAGGTGCCTTCTGGAGGTTAGGCTAGGTGATAGTACCATGTTCATCCTTTCTGCCTTATCTCACCCCTGTATATCAGTCTCTTTTGTCTTGGCTCTCCCGTTAGGGCATTTTAGAGCTTAGCTCATTTGCCCTTTTGGTTGAGATGACACTTCGTGGAAGGTGCCTAGGCACCTGACCTGTTGTTGTCGCCATGTTTTCACTCCCGTGTCTTCCCGTTCGCCGTCCGGACCTGTTCCCGCGGCTATCGTTAGCTCGTTTTAGCTTCTAGCAGAAACTTTAGCTTGAGCGTCGTTGTCGTTTGCTTTACGGCGGAACTGGAGAGAAGCTGTTATAAATTTTACTAGTAGTAATTGTGATTTATTTTCTGCTCCTGCTTTCTACCACTCCGTCATCCGACTCGTTCCGCAGCTATCGTTAGCTCGCTTTAGTCTTAATAGGACTTTTTGCTTGAGCGCCGTTGTTTTGTTATCGGCGGAATTGTAGAGGAGCCGGAATGATATGAGTTTGGTTACTGTTATTATTTTCTGTGAGCGAAGTTTGGTGAATTATCCCGACTCTTCACGTCGCGAATAGCCTTCCTGGTTGTTGATTTCTGTGCAATTAGTTAATTTATCGTGACGTTCCGGCGTCACCGGAATTGCTTTCCGGCGTGATCCGACTCAGGTCTGGCCCACCTGTTTAGGATTCCTTCGGAGACTTCCGCCGTAGCCACAGTTTTCAACTCCGGTGTGAGGCAGAATATTTACTCAGTTTTTACTAGTTTAGCCGTTCCCCGCCTATTTTAGATGCTTATGTATAAATTTTTATTATAGGTGGTACATTGCCAGGAGCCGGGTTGTAACGCCTACCTGCAGCAACCCTGTGGCCATGTAGCATGCAGATCGCATGCTGGTTGTGCAGTCGAGGTCGACGACCACCTTGTCTGGCATCCTGACGGCTGTGACATGTGCTACGCACTTTATTTAGACGTGGTTGATGATTCGCACGTTAACCTTCAATTGTATTTAACACAGTTAGTTTAAATAATTGTGTTTATATTTGATATAAGATAATATCCTTGTCAATCCCTTTTATTGACATGAGATTCAATTAACAGGTCCCTCGGTCCCGTCAAGCTTCGTCTCTAGCGACATTGAAGATCTGGGTTGGCGGCTTTGGACGCAATGTTGGTCAGGGGCGTCCTTATGTGCTGGCAGAGGATATCTGCAACATTCTTTACCCAAATGCTAGGGCCTCTGCAGCCGTAGCTCCTGGAAGTAGCTGAACCCTGATCAACAGAATTAGGCTAGAAACCCAGGTCTCGCCAGAAGATCAAGAGCTGTGCGGCGAAGTGGCCGAAGAAGTGGCCAACATCAACCTGGACATCGAACCAATGGCCATCGACCCGGAGCAGGAAGGTAGGGATGTAAGTGAGGCAGGTAGTCTTATTAATCCATTATCTCTCAATTCTCCTGCGTCTTCGTCTTCATCCTTCCAAGGATTCTCTAAGAGCTCCACCCTGGGGACCCGTTGGGTCGGTGATCCCCAAGGTGAAGTCCTCTTTGAAGACGAAGACATTACCTAAATTGACTAAACCCCAAAAACCTCATCTGTACCTAGTTCCGCTAAGGTTTCATTGACTCGAAACCTTCGACTTCCGCCCAGAAAGCTTCTCCCTCTTCTAAGGGGTCGAGAACAAAGTCGAGCAGGTCGAAAAAAGCCTGACTTTGACCCTAAAGCTTTCAGCGGAGTCCATGATGAGAATGTTTTCCGAACAGGTCTCTTCTCAGTTCGAGGCAATGTCTCGTGATCTTGCCTCGAGTCTTGAGTCGCCGGGAAAGTTCGTTCAATCCTTGGCGGACAGGTTAAAGACGCAAGAGGAGTCGCTGGCGGACTGGTTAGTTCAGGTCCGCACAGCAACGGTCCTATCCCATTCCAGACGCTCTAAGCTACCAGCTTATGAGGATTCTAACCCTTGGGGTCTTGCCTTTAATGCCCCCCTTTGCTAATGGTAAATTAATCATTGAAGGTTGTGGCACCCGCCCTGTGGAAGATTACGAGTTCTTCCCAGCGGATCTTGTTTTTCCTTCCCGGGTATGCTCGGCTTTCTGAGGATGCCTTGGTGAGGGAAGATAAGGTTCCCAAAGAAACAGTGATCTTTCCCAGGGATCAGCGCACAGTCGGCATGGGTTAGATCCTATCTGACTGGGAGTGTTCGAACACTAGATTGACCCCTCATAAGGGGCGGTTTACGATGTTCACAGTAAATGAGGATGTCCCGACTCCTTGCACCTCTAAAGTGGCAGAATTAACCCTTCAGGCCGGAACAGAGGAGAAGCCTATGCCGCAGCTTCGTGAGATGGAGCCTACTTCTCTGCTCTTTCCAGCAGATTTAGAATGCTGGACCGGAGCTCCGGAAACCTTTACAGTGGGTAAACTAGATTCGGAGTGCGCTTCGAATCTCTTCAGTGAACAACTACCCAGGCTTCCGGAGTCTCTGATAAAAGCTGAGTATGAGGCTAGGTGCCGTCTCAGCAGATCTATCAATTCCGTCACCTCGGTGGAATTGACATCTGCTGTTTACAAGGATGAACCTCTGTTCAGGGTCCTGACAAAATCACTACTGGCCTCATTCCAGAGTGATTTGTTTGATTTCATTGTGGCAAGGAGGAACTGCCGAAAGTTTGTTCTGGCTGACGCGACCATCCGTCATGAGCCGAACAAGCTGATAAAATCCTCTATCTGGGGGACCAATCTATTCCCTGAAGATATGGTCAACTCAGTAATCAGTGAGGCCTCAAGGGCCAACCAAAATCTTCGGATCCGTGGGGACTCCTTTAAGAGGAAGTCATCAGAATTTTCAGGGCCCCAACCTAAAGGCAGGAAGAGGTCTAGGAGGTTCCATCCTTATAAGGCACCCCAGACCCAGACAATTGTTCAGACAGTCCCGGTAGGTCAGATTGCCCAGCCCTCCACCTCCAAGGGACATCCACAATACGTTGTACTGAACCAACCGGCCCAACATCCCACTGGTTCAACAACCTATGTTTCTCCTGCTTTCAACCCTACTTACGAGTCCAAGACCTTTCAGCTACCGCCAGTCCAAGGGAAATAGAGGTAGGGGAGCTTCAGGTCTAGATCTGGCCCCAGACTCCAATCTCGAGGTAGAGGTTCAAGAGGAACTAGAGACAGCAAGTCTTACAATAAATGAACATCCCCAGGTAGGTGGGAGGTTACGCCTCTTCAGGGCCAATTGGACATTCAGTCCATGGGCCCACAGTATCATTTCAAAATCCTAGGTGGAGCTGGGTAAGGGGACCCCCTCCACTTGTCAGGTTCTTTCAGACTCCATCATCAGATCTGTTAGACTATACAGAAGACCTTCTTTTAAAGAAGGCGATAAAGAAAGTCAGACATTTAAAATTTCAAGGACGCTTATTCAGCGTACAAAGAAAGACTCAGACAAGAGAAGAGTGATTTTAGATCTGTCAATTTTAAATTCTTACATTCAATGCGACAGGTTCCGATGTTGACCCTCTCAGGTGCGGACCTTACTTCCCCGTGGAGCTGTCACCACCTCTATAGATCTTACAGACGCTTATTATCATGTTCCAATAGCAAGAAACTTCTCCCCTTATCTGGGGTTCAGACTGGGAAGACAGGCTTACTCGTTCAGGTAATGCCTTTCGACTGAACATAGCGCCCAGGATCTTCACCAAACTGGGGAAGTTGTGGTACAGGAACTGAGATCTCAAGGTATCAAGGTGGTGGCTTATCTGGACGATTGGCTAATTTGGGCCTCCAGCGTCTCCGAATGTCAGAAGTCGACAAAGTTAGTGATTCAGTTCCTAGAGTATCTGGGCTTTCATATAAACATAAAGAAATCTCGTTTAACCCCGGCAACCAAATTTCAGTGGCTGGGCATTCAGTGGGACTTAAGCACCCACAAACTTTCAGTTCCCCCAGCAAAATGCAAAGAGATTGCCAAAGCAACAAGGCAGTTTCTCAAGTGCAAACGAGCCTCTCGTCGCACTCAAGAAAGAATCCTGGGTTCCCTCCAGTTTGCGTCAGTAACAGACCTTCTCCTCAAAGCAAAACTGAAGGACATAAATCGAGTGTGGCGAAGTCGAGCCAATTGCAAATTCAGAGACAAAGTCTCCCTCATACCTCCAATCTTAAAGAAAAGACTTCGTCCCTGGACAACGGCCAAAAGTCTTTCCAAATCGATTCCATTACAATATCCCCCTCCAGCCCTGATCATCCACACGGACGCATCTCTGACTGGTTGGGGGGCTATTTGCAGTACAAGAAGGTTCAAGGAATCTGGTCAAGCCACTTTCGTCTCTTCCACATAAACATTCTGGAAGCGATGGCAGTTTTCTTGACTCTGAAACGCGTTTACGCCTGGCCAGGAACATACATATCAGGCTAGTTCTGGACAGTGCAGTGATAGTTCATTGTCTGAACAGGGAGGTTCCAAGACAAGTCACATAAATCATGTTATGATAGCGATCTTTTCATTAGCAATGAAAAATCATTGGCACCTGTCAGCAACACATCTGTCAGGAGTAAGGAACGTGATTGCAGATTCTCTGTCAAGGACGTCTCCTCTAGAATCGGAATGGTCCTTGGACAAGAAATCCTTCAATTGATTCTCCAACAGATTCCCGGGCTTCAGGTGGACCTTTTGCCACGGAATCAAATCACAAACTCACATGTTACATAGCTCCGAACCTGGACCCTCGGCTTATGCTACAGACGCAATGTCAATAAATTGGAACAAATGGGAAAAGATCTATCTCTTTCCTCCAGTAAATCTTCTGTGGAAAGTTTTACACAAACTCAGGTCATTCAAAGGTCAGATAGCTTTAGTTGCTCCCCCAACTGGCCGAAGAGCAATTGGTTTCGCTTCTGTTAGAGCTGAAACTCAAGGCCTTGCAAATTCCTCATCCAATATTAACCCAAGTAGTGCAAACTCAGATTGTGTCAGCTTCCTCAAGAATGCTGAATACCCTAACTTTATGGATTTCATGAAGTTTTCGGCCCAGAAAAATGCTAATATTGATCCTCAAAACACATTATTTTTGGAATCAGATAAGAGAGAATCTACTCTTCGCCAGTATGATTCAGCAGTTAAAAAACTTGCTATTTTTCTGAAGGATTCAGACGTTCATACTATGACTACTAATCTTACGATCTCATTTTTTAAGACCCTTTTTGACAAAGGTCTGGCAGCTAGTACAATTTCTACAACTAAATCTGCCTTAAAGAAAGTATTCCTTTGGGGATTTAACATTGATCTGACGGACTCATACTTTTCATCTATTCCTAAAGCTTGTGCTCGTCTTAGACCAACAACCCGCCCTAAAACGGTTTCTTGGTTTTTAAACGATGTATTAAAGTTATCCTCAGACACAAATAATGAGTCTTGCCCTTATTCGACTCTTCTTAGAAAAACTTTGTTTTTAATTAGCCTGGCTTCAGGAGCTAGAATCTCTGAACTGTCAGCCCTTTCTAGAGAGCCGAATCATGTGGATTTCCTCCCATCAGGAGAGGTTCTACTCTCTCCAGATCAAATGTTTCTAGCTAAGAATGAAGATCCTCTAATTAGGTGGTCTCCCTGGAAGATAATACCCCTTTAGAAGATCCTCCTTATGTCCGGTGGTCACATTAAAAGCCTACCTAGAGAGAACCTCTCAGAGGTCTTCAGGTCCACTTTTTGTTAGAGAAAATGGTGGAACCATTTCCTTGAATGGCATTAGGCAACAAATACTTTATTTTATTAAACAAGCTAATCCGGATTCAATCCCCAGGTCCATGATATCCGGCTGTAGCCACCTCAGTTAATTATTTCCAACACATGAATTTTGAGGAAATTAAAAATATACGGGCTGGAAATCCCCTAGAGTTTTTAAACGTCATTATCTCAAATCCTTGGAGGATTTGAAGTTTTCTGCTGTCGCTGCAGGAACATTGTTTCCCCAGAGTCAGCCTAATATTGTTTTATAATATTTTATTGTTGGTAATTTGTAATTGTAATTGTTGTATTTTGCTTGCCCTACCAGTTGGTACTTCTCACCTACCTGCCTCGCTTGTATTCCCATCCTTCCTATCTTGTTGTCTGAGTTTGGGTTGCTTCTCAATCCATTCCTGGCTTTTGCTTTATCACCTTAGTTGTTAAGTTTTCACTAAACATTGTTTTATAGGTGATGGTTACTAGTTTGTTTATTAATCTTAAGATTGTAACCACATTATTTTGCATTAATTAAGTTAGTTATTGTCCTTTTGTACTAATTTATTTTTATATTTGCTTTTCTGGATTAGTAAAAGCATATTCAAAATAAAAATTTTATTTTATCCTTAATACATTAATCCTTTTTAAATTTACAAGCTTCTTTGGTCAATTCTCTGCTACTATTTTCACTCAGACACAGGACAAGCCCAGAAAAGGGATTTTGACAAAGGAAAATCTATTTCTGGGTGAAGGCCTGTGTCGCTTCAGTGAACCCATCCTCTCTTTATTTCCCACCTGATCTAGCCAAAAAGCTTGGGTGCTATTTCAGGATGGTGCATTGTGGGTAGAATTAGTAGTAGCGGTGGTGGGACGTTGTATCGGCACCTCTTAGGCAGAGGGGTTTTGGGTGAGGAGGAGTCTATTGGGTTAAGTGTCTGTGATAGTGGCTTCCACTCGCTCCTAGATGACATACCGACATCCTATTAGGATGTATCGATCCAGAGGTAGTAACTCTGGCATCCTATTGGCTTTTTTCTCTGGTATATCTAGCAATATTTTATACCTAGAAATGTGTGCTGTATAGGAACATTTCACTCAGCGACACAGGCCTTCACTCCAGAAATAGATTTTTCCTTTGTCAAAATCCCTTTTCTA